>NW_026562467.1:1188260-1193260 GCF_027474105.1 Poeciliopsis prolifica | reverse complement strand
GCATCAACGTACTGATTGAAATCCAAACTCATCGTAGTTATAATTATTAAGGTTTGCTTTAGCAGAGCAAAGCTTCAATATTCTGCTCATGTAGAAAAACCTTCTGTCAAATATTAACGGGATTAAATGTGTTAAAATGATGGATGTGAACATGAGATGCTTTCAAAGTCAAATTGTTTTATAATCCCAGTTTGTTAAATGTTATTGTTAATTGGCTGCATGTTCAATGTGTGTCAGAAAAGCTTCATTTCATGTAAAATTGATTTATTGATTAAATGATCATGTTTTTATTTTTTCCAACAGCAATATTCCTAAATGAATCCAAACTGCTGGAAGGAGTTCAGGGAATTCTGGGTAATTTCCGCTCCATGCTGACCTCTGACCCTGAGCTGGTATTGGTGGAGCCGCCGACCTTTGGCTGTTCCCATGGTTACCGGCTGTCCAGCGACGGCGCGGGCTGCGGTGAGTGAGGCGGTTTGTCCCTGCAGGCCTCCGTCCGGCTGCAGGCTCACGGCTCCATCGTCTCGTTTTCAGTCGTTTGTCCCGCAGGCAGCTTCTACCAGCAGGGGGCGTGTCTGCTCTGCCCTCAGGGAACCTATCAGGAGCTAGAGGGGCGGGGCTTCTGCACCAGGTGTCCCAGAGGCTCCTCCCCTGCAGGCGCCTCAGCAGCCAATCAGTGTGAGTCTCTGAAGGACAAATTAAAAACTCGCTTTCTGTTTTATTGATGCTGCAGTGTTGCTCACTTAGTAACCTCTTAACTCACCTGTCTGCCTCTCAGGTGAGACAGACTGCGAGAGGCAGGGCCTGCGCTGTTCGCAGCGAGGCGACTTCCTGCCGGCTCAACCCGACTTCCTGTCTGGGGGCTGGAGGTGTGTCAGCAGTAAGGGGGCGGAGCTTGAGTGGACGCGCAGGGAAGAGCGTCTGACAGATGAGGAGTGCTCAGGTGAGGCGGCCTGCCAGCCAATCAGAGCGCGGCTCTACGGCAGCCAATCAGAGCGCAGCTATCAGAGGTTCTGATCTGGTTTCTGTCGTTCAGTTCTCAGCCGGTTCCAAGCGGTTCCCGGGTCGGACCTGATGATCGGGACTGGAAACACGGACGCACTCAGGACCATGACCTCTGACCTCTCTGCATGTCTCCATGGTAACTATAGACTTACTTTCCCCTGAGCTTTTTCTCCTGATTTTCTGGTTTGGTTCTGGTTTGGTTCTGGTTTGGTTCTGGTTTGGTTCTGGTTTGGTTTCTGGTTTGGGTTGAGAAAGTCCTGTTTGTCTCAGCATGTGCAGTGGAGCCGTCCTGCCACCATGTGGCGCTGTTCGACAGCCGGACCCGCTGTGACCTGTACGGCTCTCTGAACGTTGTCTGCAGCGCCTCCCAGCAGGTAAGCAGGCTTCGGGTCAAAGGTCAGCCCTTCAGAGCCCGGACGTCGCTCCAGCTGTGTGCGTGTCTGCAGGCCAGGGGGTTTCTGGGTAATCCTCGGGCCGAGCGGTTCCACCAGCTGCGCTGCTCTCTGCGCGTGAGGGGCGGAGCTTCAGATCTGCTCGTCCTCAGAGGAACGGTGAGCAGTTACTGTGGCAACCAGTAGCATCGCAGCGCGAAATGAATGAGTGAAAATATTTGTCAGGTTGATTCATGAAAATGATGAAGTTGTGATGATCTTTCCGAACGGCCTCCATGGTTGGCCAGGTGTGAGCGTACCTGGGCGTGCTCATGTGGGCGTGTCCTCTGTTCCAGAGGCGGAGCTTCAGCAGCAGAGTTTTGTGAGGATGAGGATGAGGAAGGCTGTCTCAGGTGTGTTCAGGACTCAGGTCTTCAGCAACACGTCTCTGTCCGACGCGCGCCGGTTCTGCCAGGACGGCTGCGGCCGCGACGCCTGTTGCCGCGGTTTCATCCTCAACCGGAACGTCCTGGATGGAGGTGGGTTGCCATGGAGACGGGGCCTCACCTGGGCCGTCCTGGATGCTGACCTGCCGTCTGACCCCATGAAGGCTCCCTGCTGTGTGGCTGGCTGAGAGCGCCGTCGGTTCTGATGTGTGAGGACGAGGACTGGGACGTGATTGGCCAGGGACCGGCCAATAGGATCTGTGGGGCGGGGCTTAACTACAACAAGCAGCGGCGCAGCTTCGAGTTCGACTTTGGCGGAGAAAAGTTCACCATCAGTAAGAAAGCGATGCAGTTTGACCGGCCGGTCCAATCCCAGACTGAATGTTCTGGTTCTGTTCAGCTGAAGACGCTCTGCCCGGCGACAGCAGGAACAGGAAGGACTACCAGGCCGCCATCATCAGCTTCCAGGCCGTCTACCTGAACACAGGTACGCCTCGGTCCTGGACCGACCCGTTTGCTCTGGTTCTGCTCGGCTCACCGGTTCTGTTGTCTCAGCTGCAGCCGCCGGCGGTTCTGGATCGGAGTCCTGCGGTCCAGCAGAAGTTTCGGCTCCTCTGAACGGTTCGATCCGCTCTGATGATGACGATGAGCTTCCTGATGAACGTTGTGATGAAGATGCTGGTTCTGTCCGCAGCGTCCGTCCAGCTGAGGTTCCGGTCTCTGTCCAGCGCCGACGTCCTGGTGGACCCTCAGAGGAAGCAGCCCGTTCTCTCCTTCTGGCTCAGCAAAAGCGACTACAGCTCCCAGAATGCCCTGCTCTGGTGCCTCACTCGTATGCAGCTTTCTGCTTTTTCTTTCCTCTGTGGGAACCGATTTCTGGTTTCACTTCCACTGCAGGATGTGTTTTAGCCCCGCCCCAAGCGAGTCCAAGTGGGGTCATCAGAGGGCGGGCTGTGGCCAAATTAGCAACTTTTCAGACCCATTAGCCAATTTTCAGAAAGGCAATCATCAACAAATTAGCAACTTTTTGTGTTATTAGACTTTCAGTGACATGACGCCGTTACTGATGTAACCAACAGTAAAACACAGCTGCAGTACCGCCGGTCAACTCAAGAGGGCAGCACTGAGACGGTTTTAGGCAAAATATTGCACAATTAAACAAGTTTTCCCAAAATGGTCAACTTTTACACAGAAACATAAAGATAGCACCATAAATAAGTTTATCTGTGCAAATATAAGGGCTTTAGTTGCTCTTTAATGACGATGTAAAAGAAGGGCAGAGTGAGCCCTCTGTCTGTGTAGATGCTGTGTGAAATGAAGCATTTTAGATTTCCTAAAATAGTGATCTCCAGCTGCAGAGGTTTGTTTCCTTCGTGTCTGAGCTAAGAGAAGTAGAAACCATCCAGCAACATGTAGCGTTAGCTAGAAGTGATGATTCAGGTCTGTGTGGTTTGAAATGTCACAACTGCAAAGAAACATGAAGATAAAAACCTAAAGATCATTTTTATTCATTAAACGACCAGATTACTGAGCAGTTGTGTCTGCAGGTCAGGCGCAGCGCGCCGCCCCGCCAGCAGGAGGCAGGCGCGCCGCCCCGCCAGCAGGAGGCAGGCGCAGCGCGCCGCCCCGCCAGCAGGAGGCAGAGCTCCGCAGCCGTGATGGTTTTGTGTTTCAGGTTGTGATGAAGAGGAGCGCTGTTCTGTCGCTGACCTCGGAGACGCTGAGTCGGACCGATTCTTCCGCTGCTCCTTGTATCCGGACACCAGAGTCTGCGGCGATTACAACCAGCCGATAAAAATCTGTCGCCCTCTGCTGGACAGAGCGACTAACAACACCTACAGCAAGAAGGGTGAGGACGAGGCGCTGGGTTCCGAGTCTGAATGAAGGACATAATGACAGTTCTGGTTCTGTTTTAGTGGATCTGAGCGGACCGGTCCAGAGTTTTTATGAGCGGCTTCCCTTCCAGAGGATGGTCTCATACTCTGTGAGGAACCGGGTCACTCTGGGCCAGAACCAGCTGCTGTCTAACGGGTAAGACCAGAACCAGAACACGAACGGGTCGGGACGCTCTGACCTCAGCACATTCAGGACAACATGGTGGACAGGAGACAAAGGGAGACAAATTTAGACGTAAAGAGATAAAAAAAAAACTCATTCTGAGACAACCTGAAGCTTCTGCATGTGGATGTTCAGGAATCGGCTCCTGTGTCACACATTGCAAGGAGCGCAGACACTGTGACGAGCATCAGAACCGGTAGCCTGCTGGACTTCACTAGGGTCATTATGACCGCATCACAGAGACCTGGAGACAGACGCTGTCAGTTTCAGCATCACGTCTGCCTCCAAACCTGCATGTTTTCATCCGGAGCCGCTCGTGTTTCCAGGTTCAGGGAGTGCGAGCGCCGCTGCGACCAGGACCACTGCTGCCGTGGTTTCGGGTTTGTCCGCGACACCAAATCAAGAGGTAAATCAGTTTCAGGTCTGGACCCAACGCTTCCATCCTGTTTCACTTTAAACCACCCAAACTGCACTGAAGGACAGAGGTGGTTCAGTTTGACCAACCCGTGAAATCCAGCTGAGGTCAAAGTGAGCGACCTTTGATTCTGACTTTTGATTCTGACCTTTAATTCTGATGATGATGATGATGATGATGATGATGATAATGGTGATGATGATGATGGTGATGATGATGATGGTGATGATGATGATGATGATGGTGATGATGATGATGATGATGATGATGGTGATGATGGTGATGATGATGATGGTGATGATGATGATGATGATGGTGATGATGATGATGGTGATGATGATGATGATGATGGTGATGATGATGATGATGATGATGATGATGATGATGATGATGATGGTGTGTGTTTCAGGCCTGCTGTGTCTGCCTCTGATCAGTGGGGATTCTGACCTGCAGTGAAGGCGACGCCTCAACCTGGAGGACTCAGGACTGTTCACCTGCTGAAGCAGAGTCGACCCCGGAGCCGTTCGGCTGGTACCAGAAACCCGGTGCCGAACCCACACAGACACTCTGGCTCAGACATGTCCTGCAGGAGGACGTAGTCATGATGGGACGTTTGTGTTTTCAGTCAATCAGTGGACGTCTTCCCCGGCCCTGTGTCCTCCGTTCAGCCTGAGGAACCGCAGCAACAACGGTGAGACTCTACAT
>NW_026562467.1:1113260-1183260 GCF_027474105.1 Poeciliopsis prolifica | reverse complement strand
CTGATTGGAGTTCAGTGATTGATTTATTTCCATAAACTCTGTTAAATTAAATATTTTTCCCTAGTTGGTATCCAGTAACCGAACATATAGGTTCCAAACCAACCAACTGAACCCAGCCCAACCAAACCAACTGAACCCAGCCTAACCAACTGAACCCAACCAACTGAACCCAACCCAACCAAACCAACTGAACCAAACCCAACCAACTGAACCCAACCCAACCAAACCAACTGAACCAAACCCAACCAACTGAACCCAAACCAACTGAACCAAACCCAACCAACTGAACCCAACCCAACCAAACCAACTGAACCAAACCCAACCAACTGAACCCAACCCAACCAAACCAACTGAACCAAACCCAACCAACTGAACCCAAACCAACTGAACCAAACCCAACCAACTGAACCCAACCCAACCAAACCAACTGAACCAAACCCAACCAACTGAACCCAACTCAACCAAACCAACTGAACCCAACCCAACCAACTGAACCCAACCCAACCCAACCAACTGAACCCAGCCTAACCAACTGAACCCAACCAACTGAACCCAATCCAACCAAACCAAACCCAACCAACTGAACCCAACCCAACCAAACCAACTGAACCAAACCCAACCAACTGAACCCAACCCAACCAAACCAACTGAACCAAACCCAACCAACTGAACCCAACCCAACCAAACCAACTGAACCAAACCCAACCAACTGAACCCAACCCAACCAAACCAACTGAACCAAACCCAACCAACTGAACCCAACCCAACCAAACCAACTGAACCAAACCCAACCAACTGAACCCAACCCAACCAACTGAACCCAACCCAACCCAACCCAACCAACTGAACCCAGCCTAACCAACTGAACCCAACCAACTGAACCCAACCAAACCAACTGAACCAAACCCAACCAACTGAACCCAACCCAACCCAACCCAACCAACTGAACCCAACCCAACTGAACCCGGCTGAGGAGGGACCTCCTCAAACCAACTGAACCCAGCCCAACCAACCAAACCAACTGAACGCAACCCAATCTGATCAGAACCTTCAGGAGACCCGGAGGTCCGGACCAAACCAAACTGAACCAATCGGTTTATGAAGAATAGAAACAATCAGAACTATTAGCTTTTATTAATATGTCAGATCATAACTGATGAATGAATTTACAAACATACTTTAAGCCACCAGAGGGCGACACAGTCCTAGTCAAACAGAGAATAAAACCACAGAGGAGCAAAAATCAGCTGATGTCTGGAATATTCACAGTCATAAATTACATCTGAGTCTGAAAGAACAGGAGAAAATAAATAATTATGACAAATCATCCCTGAGAAACCTGCTGCACAGAAAACATAAAAATAAATGTCAAATATCAAAAGAAACTTTTCATGTTTTAACAATGACCAGAATAAGAAGAAAAATGACAAACATTATAAAGTCAAACTGCTGCTTTTAAATATATAACTTTATGCATGTGACATATTCATGTAGAACATGAATTTTTCTGGAAAAGGTCAGAAAAAAAAAGATTTATTATTTTAGAACATGTATTACCTTTAGAAATAAAACACTAAAAACGTTTTGTTTTACTTTTTTCCCACTTTAGAAACTGAAAATAAAAATCAGCTTCCTGTTTAGGTTTGTATTGAATCAGTTGGTGGACCTAGCCCCGCCTCCGAGGCACAGCTCCACCCCCACTCTGCTCCTTCAGACTAGCCAGCAGAAATTAGCAAACAGCTGCTGAGCTCATTATAGGAGCTGCTGCTCAGAGCAAGGCTGGTAAAAATATTAAAGGGTTAATAGAGGAGCCATGTTGCAACGACTTCCTGGAGGCGGAGCTTCAGGAAGAGCAGGAGCCTCTTAAAGAGACAGAGGCCCAATTTTAAGATGATAAACCAGGAAGTCTCAATTTTTTGGACTCATCTTTGATATTTAGGTATATGATATTAACTGTTATATAGGTAACTGTCACTAGATTGTGCTGTAAAATGGTGCTACATGTCTGGACCTTTAAACCGAAACAATCTGACCGTCGAAGGATTTGTGGATCTGGACTTCACACTGAGTCATTGGGAACAGGATCTACTGGACCTACAGGTGAATGAAAATGGGTCAGAACTGCTGGGAAGTCCTTCATGACCAACCGATAGGGACCAAGCTGATTCTGGAGCCTCAGAACGGCCCAGACCCGCCACTGGGCTCCACGATGGGTCGGTCCGGACCCGTCCAGACCTCCGTCACGGGATGATGGTTTGGTCTAGACCCCCGTCCTCCAGGCTGCTCAGTGAGTGCATCGCCATGGACGTGTTTGTTCTGGTTCCATCGTCTGCGGACGGCAGGCGGTCGGACCCGGAGCCGGCGCTCCGCCGCCTCCAGAGGCGGACGGCGCCGAGCGCCAGGACCAGGATGCAGGCGGCCAGCAGCAGGGACACGACCACCAGCTCACTGTGGTAGCTCCTCTGGGTCGGTGCCTCCTCAGCCGGGTCCTTCATGGACCGGCTGTCCTTCCTGGAGGTCGGGACTATTGCCTGGTCGGAAATCGCATCACCTTTAGCCTGAGTCACGCGCTCCTCTGGGTCGGAATCGTTGGTGATGAGGGTTTCATGCTGTGGTTCGTCTGAAACCGGGATCACAGTCGGCTCCTCCGGGCTCAGGGTCGTCGGATCCCGGTTGACCTTCGACAGATGCCGAGGACCGGACGCTGGCCGGACGTCGTAGCTCGCCACGACCTCCATGACGTCGCCTTCCTTTGCCTGGCAGCGGTAGCTCCCGAAGGTCGCGGCGGAGGCCAGGAAGCGGAGGCTGCCGTCCGCTGCCTGGATGAAGAGCCGGTCCGGTAGAACCGCGCCGTCGGCGGAGCTCCAGCTCAGCACGGTGAGGTTAGACGGCTTCACACAATGAAGCGTCATGACTTCGTCCGGCTGGACGAAGACTTCTGCAGGAAAGAATGACGGACACCGGTGAAGGTTCCCCTAAGAGCAGAATCTGTTTGGTAATCTGGATGCTACCTTGGTGCTGCAGGATCTGCTCTGCCGGCAGACACTCGCTCCCTGAGATCCCCTCCAGGGCTTGAACTCTGAGAAAAACAAACACGGCCATGTTTTACTGCCTCCTGCAGCAGCTTTCACTTTTTACAGTCGGCTGGTCGACTGCTTCTGGCTTCAGGACTTTGTTAAATAAAGTCTTTTAGGATGAATTATTTTTGTTAGTTGCAGCAAAAGCTTTTATAAAAATATTTAAAATGTAACAATACACCAAAATACTACAGGCTGTTTAAGTAAATTAAATATTGTTACACAGATGTTGTCATTTTGTTTACGTCGCAATGCATCCTGGGTGAATGAAATCCGCTAGGTCAGGGGTCCCCACGGCGGGTCCCTGAGGGACGGCGTCCTGCACGGTTCGGTCTGTCTCTGGGTCCAATGATGGCTCGTTAGAGAAGAACATTGACGTTCTGAACAGGTTGTTGGTTCCACCAAGGAGAGACTAGAGCACGCAGGATACCGGCCCTCCAGGACCCACTTGGAAGCTAACAGCGTTAAAAGCTAATGGCATTAGCTGAAGCTGACAACGTTAAAAGCTAACGGCGTTAGCTGAAGCTAACAGCGTTAAAAGCTAATGGCATTAGCTGAAGCTGACAACGTTAAAAGCTAACGGCGTTAGCTGAAGCTAACAGCGTTAAAAGCTAATGGCATTAGCTGAAGCTGACAACATTAAAAGCTAACGGCGTTAGCTGAAGCTAACAGCGTTAAAAGCTAATGGCATTAGCTGAAGCTGACAACGTTAAAAGCTAACGGCGTTAGCTGAAGCTAACAGCGTTAAAAGCTAATGGCATTAGCTGAAGCTGACAACGTTAAAAGCTAACGCCGTTAGCTGAAGCTGACAACGTTAAAAGCTAATGGCGTTAGCTGAAGCTAACAACGTTAACAGCTAACGCCGTTAGCTGAAGCTAACAACGTTAAAAGCTAACGGCGTTAGCTGAAGCTAACGGCGTTAGCTGAAACTAACAACGTTAAAAGCTAACGGCGTTAGCTGAAGCTAACAACGTTAAAAGCTAACGGCGTTAGCTGAAGCTGACACCGTTAAAAGCTAACGGCATTAGCTGAAGCTAACACAGTAACCGATCTCTTCAGTTCGTTTCTCTCAGTCCAGAAGTTTCTTCACCTTCCAGGTTTTATTTGTTGCTCAGGTGAATAAATTATAACCTGATCAAAATGTCGTCACGTTTAGAATAAAGGCCATTTTGTGACAAAAACAAAATGTTTGGCCTGAAACATCTTTTTCAAAGAATAAGTTAGTAATTATTGATTGATTTGTTTGTTTATTCATGTATTTGTTTATTTTCAAACATGATTTTGGTCATTATTTTGAAAAGATGACGTTTTTCAGTAAATATGAATCAGTGAAAACTGCTTCAGGTTAAAACTGACTTCATATTCAGGCCAACATATAATCTCACATATGAGAGGAAAGTTGTTTGTTCTGAACCTTTTTGATGAACATCAGTTCTGAACTTATTAATATTAACTGAAACATTCGGCTGTTTTCCTCCCACTCGGCCAGTTCCTCCAGTTTATTGATCGTTTCTGAGGTTCTGGGTGATTAAGATCCACTCACACGTCGTCATCGGCGCCGTCCAAACCCGTGCAGGTCTTGCGGGTCGGACTCCAGCCACACAGCGGATCCCTGGCCAGGATGCACTGCCAGCAGCTCCGGTAGCTCAGACACCGGGCCACCGGCACCGCCGTCACGCCCTCCGAGGTTCCCACATACACGAGTCCCTTCAGAACCAGAACCACAGCGTGAACCGGGTGAACCATGCGGGTGGAGCAGGTGTTGTGCTGTGAGATCTACCTTGGAGGAAGACAGGATCATGCTTTTGACCCGCTGAGGTTCCCTGAACACTTGGATCTCCTCGACGACTCGAAGGCCCTGATCCGAAGGAACCGCCTTGTGGAGGAACCCGGACTCTGGATGGAGAAGGAATGATTTTGATCAAGGTCCGGTTCAGAACCTCTGATGGCACCGCAGCACACAGAAACAGCTCAGATGATATTAAAGAGCTACAGCAATGCATTCTGGGTACAGAATAAACATCAGTTGCTGCTACGCAACGCATGGGGAGGAGCTCACTCATTCACTCACTCATTCACTCATTCATTCACTCATTCATTGGGTTTGTACTTCCCACTTGCTCTGTAAAGTTTCTTGACAAAAAACATGAGAGGAAACAGAACTGCTGCACAGACAAACTTCAAAATAAGAGCATGAATACAAACGTTGAAGTTAGACGCTTAAATCTATTCAAGTTTACAAAAACGACTCTGGAAAATGTAGCTTAGAGGAAGCTAAGTGTGCTAACCAATTTCAAGGTTAGCAAAAACACTGAATGCTAAAGAAAAGATTAGCCTAGCTACCAGCTGATTAGCAGGAATGTGTTCAGAGTCTTTTAGAAACTTAAGCCCAGTTCTTTTTTACCACTTAGAGTTCAGCGTCTCACCGGTGAGGAGAAGCAGGACGTCGTACTGTTGGCTGTTGGCCGCCATCGCCTTCATCACGACCAACCGACTGTATTTCTGCCCAGGAAAAACAAGAACTGGTGCAACTGGATTCACGTTGCTGCTGGTCAGGAAGTTCATCTTCACCTCAGAGAGCTGAGAGTCGGAGGAGTTTGAGAGGCCGCACTGTCAGGAGAACGAGAAGCAGCGATATGAGGCAGCGCCCAAAGAATGGATTCACAACTATCCCAATGTTCACTTATTACCATTCAGAATCAATTTAAATGTCCCAAAATCAATAAAAAGAATCATAAAATCCACCGTCTGCTGGCCTCCGACCCTTTAACGTCACCACGGTACCGGACCCGAGCATGAGTAGAAAGACCAAAACAAACCTCAGAAATGAAAGAGTAGTTCCTTCATTTGAGGCAAACATTTGGACTCAGTTGGTTTTTTTCTAAGTCAAGTCGGACATGAGCTTCACTGCGAGCAACGTTCACAAAATGAAGAACTGCAGGGAGACCGCTGAACTTTGACCTGTTTCATCCGGAAATGTCCACATTTCTGGCTAAACGACTACAAAGCCTGAAGGAGACTGAAGACTCCTGCAGTGAAGTGCAGCGTCTGACAGGTGGCAGCTCAACGTTAGTTTGTGTTTTTATTGACCTGCAGATTGAACTCAGACAGGATGGAAGCAAGCGAAGCCCAGATTGACCTCCATCTGCTGAACCTGCTATCAGGATGTTCTCACCTGTCCCAGGTATTTTCGTCCCACTGGGTGTTTCAGTCGATACGTTTCCTTCTCCAGGGTCTTAAAGGTTCCAGCAAACACGTCTCGGATGTCCTTCAGCTTAAAGGTGCAAACCGCAGACTCAGGCCGCCTGGACCTGAAAGCCAGGTTCTGGTGTTAGCCGGGTCAGCAAAAGCACCGCCATCAGGAATGAGACGGAGCCTCACCACTGGGAGGTGAAGACACCATAGAACAGTGTTTCTGAGGCGTCGGCGCCCTCTGGTGGCTGCAGGGTGAACATGTCCTCCAGGATGTTGAAGGGAGGCTGTTGTGGCGGCTGGCAGAGCAGAGCAGACTTGGCAAAGGACGTCCACTTCTTCTGCAGAATCCTCTGTCCTCCAACGTCGTCCTGTGAAACCGGCAGAGCGTTATTATGTGTGGTCCGCCGTCGGGTCGCTGCTCTGCGCCTCCAGAACCTTGCAGACTTGAGCCACTCTGGGAATCTGAAGCTCGTCGACGAAGCTGAACTCCTTCCCGATTTCAGAAAAGAAGAAGTAGAGTTTCTGTCCTGCCGGGTCCAACGACGCGCTCACAAATCTTGGCTCTGAAAATGCAGGAAGTGTTGACTGAAGATGAAACTCAGATGCTCATCAGCCAGATGTGAAACTTCAGCAACGTTAAAGGGTTTACTCAAACCTCTGCTGTTGGCCAGTCTGTGCACAGGATGTGTCAAAATGAGAGCAACATTTTTCAGAAACATTTACGACACAAAGAGGAACCGAGTCACTCCGGCTGAAATGAGGAACTATGATCTCACATTAAACCCACTTTTGTGAGGTTTTACAGAAATTAGGTCATGTGGCACAGATTTCTGAATGACCAAATATGACAGTTTCTAATGTTTACGCTAAATTATAATACTTTCTAAGATGACTGAGTAAATCTGCTAACAGGGGCTGAGAGGACAGATTTCTGAATCGGACTCTTTCTGTGAGCTTCTGTCTGCCAGGATCCGGGACAGAAACAGAGAAACTCCAGAGGTTTCATCCACTCACCCTCAAGTAAACTGATGGAGGAGTCCAGGCTGATGTCTGGGCGGCCATCTTTGCTGAGGAATCGTGAAATTTGTGGTTTGCTTCCCCTGAAGTCGGTGGTTGTGGCAGCAAAGAGTTCCTGGTCTGGAAGACAAAAGAAACTCTGAACACTGAGGCATGGACCCCTGCTGACTGAGGCCTGCTCTGGTTTATGAGGAGACATGGAGCAGGAAGGGCCTCGGGGCCCCTGGACGCCGGGGCCCTTTACTACTTCACTTTACTTTTTGTAACTCATAGATAGGATTTCTAGGCACAGGGTTAGGGCCAGTCAGGATCAGTGGATTTCATCTCTTGCCTTTTGCTGAAGTCATGCATCTTTTTGGCTTTCTGTGGCCAAGACCTGCAGATCCCGAGAGACCGATCCAGAGAGACCGATCCCGAGAGACCGATCCAGAGAGACCGATCCAGAGAGACCGATCCAGAGAGACCGATTAGCTCCACAAAGTCGGAGACAAAAGGCTGACTTGTCTTCTCCAGCTTGGAGGGAAGTTCCTTCCTCAATAGAAGACTTCAAGTGTTTGGGATCTTGTTCACAGATTTCTCGGTCATAACATTTGGATCATGATTAAAAGAAGGAAATCTTGGGTACAATAAATAAGTTTCCTCTTCACTCTGGGCTCTTCTTCAGAGAAAGGGTGAGGAGCTCAGACATTCGGGGTCTGGAGTAGAGCTCCTGCTCCTTCACATCGAGAGGAATCAGCTCAGGTGACTCTGGCGTCTTTCTGGATGCCTGGTGAAGGAGACGTTTCCCTCCAGGAGGAAACCAAGGGGATGAGTCAGGACACCTGAAGGACGATGCGTCTCTGCTGGTCTAGGAACGCCTGGGTCCTGAGGAGGCGGCTGGATAAGCAGATGATGATGGTGAGTTTAATTAGTCCATTCTTCGGTGGTTTCCTACGAAGAGAAGCTACAGCCTTCCATAACAGCAGGTGAAGGGAAAGTTATCAAGCTCATCAAAAACTTGAAGAGCTTCAAGAAGGTCCAGTAACTCCAGAACCGTCAGGTCAAGAGGGGATCGGGGCCACAGCGCTTGTTTACTGGTCTCACTGGACGTCTTCCAGGGAGACCAGAGTCCAACAGAGAACTGTCTTGGTCCAGTCCGTGTGTGGCAAAGCTTCTTCCTGACTCTTCTTAAGTTTTCATAGACTTTAGATAGAAACTGCACTCAACATGTTCTGCTGATAATATCCATAAAACATCTGTGTAAGCTGCCCTGTCTGCAGATCTTTATGTTAATATAAAACTCAAACGAACCAATGACGACCGTAGAGCTGCGTTCAAACGGACTGAACGGACAGCGCCCTCTAGCTTCGTCCTGCTGGACCACCGACAGTCTCTCCAGGTCCTGCAGGAGACAAACAGAAGCCGTG
The DNA here is from genome assembly GCF_027474105.1 of Poeciliopsis prolifica. NCBI lineage: Eukaryota > Metazoa > Chordata > Actinopteri > Cyprinodontiformes > Poeciliidae > Poeciliopsis > Poeciliopsis prolifica. The sequence continues at coordinate 1,174,565 of NW_026562467.1, read as the reverse complement.
ACCTTCTCTGGTCTCGTGACTGCTTCCACCCCGGCCTTTCCAAAGAGACCAGGACTCACGATGAAGGCTTGCTGAGGGTTGTAGGCGTTGCTGCCGCAGACGTACAGGTGGGTGGAGTTCATTCTCTGAACAACATGGACAAAGTTTTGACAGTCGACCTGCAGGCAGAAAGGAAACAACACAGATGAACGTGGAGCAGATGTTACTTTGAACAGCTGAAGGAAAGTGTTTGGCTGATGGACCAAACTCTTAAAACCTCCAGATGGTCTCTGCTCAATGTGAGCCGATGAGGATCTGGGCGAAGGTTTCGATCCCCGGTTCTGGATCGTCTGTTTGGTTTTCATGTTGAATGACTGAAAAGACTTTCTGAGGCTTTGAGGCTGGAGGTACTCCAAGTGTTGAAGGGCAAAGGAGGAGATTTGAAACTCCTCTTGTAGGTTTTGAATCATCTTTGGTTAGTGAAGTGCTGAACTGGTGGTTGGAGTATTTTTCACCCTGAACAACCACAGACCATCAGTTCATGACAAACGGACAGTTTCTCACACCTTGTGAACTTCTCTTTATGAAGAAATGTATCAGTTCTCATCTACTACGCAGACGAAGCTCGGCTGCAGATCGGACCAGTTAAATCATGGTTTAGTAAAACTCAGAGTGCTTCCTTTAACTCTCAAATAAAACCCGAATCTAGGACTTTTCCACCCCTCATTCTGGAGAACCAACCCAACCGACCAGCTCCTGATCCATTCTTGCATTCTCTGTTTTCATGTTGCAGTTAAAACATTGTAATAAGATCATTTCAGGGTTTTCTCTGCCATCAGATGGGTTCTGGGTGAATCGGACCAATCGGATCCCCGTTACCTCCGGATCCTGCCCTTTGTACGCGCAGTCTCCTCTGTCTCTGTCGGACGGACTCCATGTCACCTGAACACAACAAACACCAGAGTGAGAAAGCAGGAAGAGCCGGACGCCTTCACCTGGACGATCCGGGAGCTCACCTTGCTCCTCAGGCTGATGACATCACTCCGGCTGACATCCAATAAGAGGATGGCATTTCGAGCTCCAACGTAAAGGGTGGAGCTGTCGTTGCTAAGCAACAGTGGTGGTGTTGCTGACGTCTGTGAGGCTGAAGTGAAGCAAAGGTCTTTCTGGTGAGTCTGAGAAGAAACAACACGACCGGTTGGTCTGATGAGCCAACGGTTCTTCAGAACCTGCAGCCGGCGCCGCTAGTTAAACAGCTAGCTGCGCTAATCCCAAAGCGCAGCTAGCTGCGCTAATCATCCCAAAGCGCAGCTAGCTGCGCTAATCATCCCAAAGCGCAGCTAGCTGCGCTAATCATCCCAAAGCGCAGCTAGCTGCGCTAATCATCCCAAAGCGCAGCTAGCTGCGCTAATCATCCCAAAGCGCAGCTAGCTGCGCTAATCATCCCAAAGCGCAGCTAGCTGCGCTAATCATCCCAAAGCGCAGCTAGCTGCGCTAATCATCCCAAAGCGCAGCTAGCTGCGCTAATCATCCCAAAGCGCAGCTAGCTGCGCTAATCATCCCAAAGCGCAGCTAGCTGCGCTAATCATCCCAAAGCGCAGCTAGCTGCGCTAATCATCCCAAAGCGCAGCTAGCTGCGCTAATCATCCCAAAGCGCAGCTAGCTGCGCTAATCATCCCAAAGCGCAGCTAGCTGCGCTAATCATCCCAAAGCGCAGCTAGCTGCGCTAATCATCCCAAAGCGCAGCTAGCTGCGCTAATCCATGTTGCTTAGTGCACGCTAATCCGAAAGCACTAAGGTCAGCCATATTGATAGCCACCATGTCGATGACACAACATGCAATACAGTGTGGCATAGCGCCCTCTACAGGTTCCAATTTGTCATTGCACTTGTAGGTTTTTTGCTTCAGGAACTGATTCTTTGGTTCATTTCTGTTTAGTGCCACTAACTGCTGCTGATTCAGTAGAACAGCAGGAGGTTTTTACTGTTTGCTGCAATGCATTCTGGGTACTGAATAAACACATCACAGGTGGAGAACCTGAGGAGTTTTGAGATTTAAACAAAATGACTTTAACAATGAGGCTGTTTCATATGAAAATAACTTTTATATGTTGCTAAGCTTTTTAACTGAAGATCGACCGGAAACCAGATCAAATCTGAAACGAGTTTGTCTCATCAGACGTTTAGTGGAAACTTTTAGTGGGCGTTGAGACGAAGTGGTAAAGATCGGATCTGAAAACCATCGCTGACCTCCGGTCTGTTCCACTGACGTCTGAGACTCAGACGTGGATTAAAGGTGATCTAAAAACAGGCCAAGAGAAGAAACGTCGGTTCGTCTGTCAGCTGACTCCTTCAGCGGCAGCTTCCTGTTTCTGGGGTTCTGCTCAGACAGGATGTGGGTCAAAGTGCAGAGACGCGCTGCTTCGTCTGAGCGTCTTTAAATAATCTGGAAATTTTATCTCACAGGAAACAAAACGGCTCTAAGTAATACCATAAAAATCAAAGACAGTAAAAAACAAATATTGATAAAAGTCTGAAGTTTACGGAGGAACCGTGAACGTCTCAGACCTGGACCCGTCTCAGACCTGGACCCGTCTCAGACCTGGACCCATCTCAGGTCTGGACCCGTCTCAGGTCTGGACCCGTCTCTGGTCTGGACCCGTCTCTGGTCTGGACCCGTCTCAGACCTGGACCCGTCTCTGGTCTGGACCCGTCTCAGACCTGGACCCGTCTCTGGCCTGGACCCGTCTCAGGGACCCGTCTCAGACCTGGACCCGTCTCAGGTCTGGACCCGTCTCTGGTCTGGACCCGTCTCAGGTCTGGACCCGTCTCAGACCTGGACCCGTCTCTGGTCTGGACCCGTCTCTGGTCTGGACCCGTCTCTGGTCTGGACCAGTCTCAGACCTGGACCCGTCTCTGGTCTGGACCCGTCTCAGACCTGGACCCGTCTCAGGTCTGGACCCGTCTCTGGTCTGGACCCGTCTCAGGTCTGGACCCGTCTCAGACCTGGACCCGTCTCAGGTCTGGACCCGTCTCTGGTCTGGACCCGTCTCAGGTCTGGACCCGTCTCAGACCTGGACCCGTCTCTGGTCTGGACCCGTCTCAGACCTGGACCTGTCTCAGACCTGGACCCGTCTCAGGTCTGGACCCGTCTCAGGTCTGGACCCGTCTCAGACCTGGACCCGTCTCTGGCCTGGACCCATCTCAGGTCTGGACCCGTCTCAGGTCTGGACCCGTCTCAGACCTGGACCCGTCTCTGGTCTGGACCCGTCTCAGACCTGGACCCGTCTCTGGTCTGGACCCGTCTCAGACCTGGACCCGTCTCTGGCCTGGACCCGTCTCTGGTCTGGACCCGTCTCTGGTCTGGACCCGTCTCAGGTCTGGACCCGTCTCAGACCTGGACCCGTCTCAGACCTGGACCCGTCTCTGGTCTGGACCCGTCTCAGGTCTGGACCCGTCTCAGACCTGGACCCGTCTCAGGTCTGGACCCGTCTCTGGTCTGGACCCGTCTCAGGTCTGGACCCGTCTCAGACCTGGACCCGTCTCTGGTCTGGACCCGTCTCAGGTCTGGACCCGTCTCAGACCTGGACCCGTCTCAGGTCTGGACCCGTCTCAGGTCTGGACCCGTCTGTGACGGTGCGGTTCTGGTTCTGCTGGATGTTTTCCTTAAAAACAGAGTCACCAGTTCTCCTCCCTGAGGAACGCCTGGTCAGAGGTAAAGGAAGTTGATGTCATCAACAATGTTGCACCATAAATAATTGATCTTAGTTGATCATTTGAATAAATTAGTGGTTTCAGTTTGATAAGGATTTAATCTAGAAATCAATAATCTAACTGGTCTGCAAAGCTTTTTTTGTTCCCTAATATTTGATAAACTGCTTGTCTGATAAACGTATTGAATTTAAAGTCGTGATTAAACACAGTAAGTTTTAAAATGAGTTGAAAAGCTTTCGGGTTTCATTTCCAGCCGTCTGAACCGGTTTGGTTCTGAATCTTTATCAGAGCATCAGGAATCATTAGCTCATCATATAATGAGCTAATGAACATATATTTAAATATAAATGTTCAAATATCTTGAGCAGCTGTGGTCATTTTGGTTGCTGTAGCGACTGCAGATGTTTTTCGTGCAGACTTGCCTCCTTTAAAACCAGTTTGATGAACCACATCCTGGTTGTTGGTCGTTTCAAGGAGCCAGACACGCTGAGCGCGGCGGCCATTTTGATGACTCGGTTCTGGTTTGTCTTCAAACTTTTCCAGTATCGGACCCTGAAGTGTTTCCGTGCGTTGCTTCTGGATCCGGCAGATTCCTCGTTTAAACCGTGAAAACAAACCGACGGCGGCGCGCTTCTCCTTCTCTGAACTTCCTGTCTCATCAGCAGAGGCGGTTCTGGTTCTGCTGGATGTTTTCCAGTGGAGAGGAAGTGATTCCTGTCCACTGTCGCCACATGCTTGGTCAGGAGAGGAGAACCAGAAGCGCTGCTGACTGGATTGTTCTGGACTGAATAACCTGTTGTGCTGATTAAATGAACTTGAATTGATTAAAATGTGACTTCAATTCAAATGAATGTAATGTTTGCATGTTTTGGCTTCAGCATGGTGAGAACGCCTTCATTCCTCTGGGAAATGACCGCAGAGCTGGACCATGAAACGGCGTAGCAGCACCATTATTCACCCTGGACCCAATCCTGGAAAATAACTTCTGTCATTTCTGATCAGATGTTCTCTGACCCAAACGGCGGAACCATCAGAACTGATTCTGATTCTGCAGGAAAATGTCAGAGGAAGAGAAACACTGACATTCCTTCATCCTCTGGTCTAAAGCAGAGCCCATCAATAATCATTCAGTTGGCGACTTACTGAGCAGGAAGGAGATCCGAGGAGGAAGAGCGCGTGTGGAGCCCAGCAGGCTGAGGAAGAGGAGGGCGAGCGAAGAGGCCATGCTGCAGGTCGGGTCGGTCCGGCGCGCAGAGCAGCAGCGCTCAGAGTGACGATCAGAACGGCCGCAACTTCCTCCCCTCAGTCTGAGGTCAGAGGCGACGAGGAGGAGGAGGAGGAGGAGGAAGAGGCTCCAGGATGTGATGAAATGCAGCAGATAACGCGCCGCCGATGCTTTCAGGAACTTTAAACACGCCTCTCTGAAAACCACTTAGAGAAAGGAGGAGGAAGTTCTGGTCCGGGTCCAAACTCCTCCTCAGATTTACACACAACTTAGAGACGAAGCAGCAGAAAGGAGGCGGAGTTTCATCTTCTGCAGAAAATCAGGAAACAATCAGAGGGAGATTGAGGAAACCGCTGCAGCCAGAAGGAGAAGATGTGGATCTCCTGCTGAGGACGGATGGAGGGATGATGGAGGAATGATGGAGGAATGATGGAGGAATGATGGAGGGATGATGGAGGAATGATGGAGGGATGATGGAAGGATGATGGAGTGATGGAGGGATGATGGAGGGATGATGGAGGGATGATGGAAGGATGATGGAGGAATGATGGAGGGATGGAAGGATGATGGAGGAATGATGGAGGGATGATGGAGGGATGATGGAGTGATGGAGGGATGATGGAGGGATGATGGAGGGATGATGGAGGGATGATGGAGGGATGATGGAGGGATGATGGAGGGATGAGGGAGGGATGATGGAGGGATGAGGGAGGGATGGAGGGATGATGGAGGGATGATGGAGGGATGATGGAAGGATGATGGAGGAATGATGGAGGGATGATGGAAGGATGATGGAGGAATGATGGAGGGATGATGGAGGGATGATGGAGGGATGATGGAAGGATGATGGAGGAATGATGGAGGGATGATGGAAGGATGATGGAGGAATGATGGAGGGATGATGGAGTGATGGAGGGATGATGGAGGGATGATGGAGGGATGATGGAGGAATGATGGAGGGATGATGGAGGGATGATGGAGTGATGGAGGGATGATGGAGGGATGATGGAGGGATGATGGAAGGATGATGGAGGAATGATGGAGGGATGATGGAAGGATGATGGAGTGATGGAGGGATGATGGAGGGATGATGGAGGGATGATGGAGGGATGATGGAGTGATGGAGGGATGATGGAGGGATGATGGAGGAATGATGGAGGGATGATGGAGGAATGATGGAGGGATGATGGAGGAATGATGGAGGGATGATGGAGGAATGATGGAGGATGATGGAGTGATGGAGGGATGATGGAGGGATGATGGAGGAATGATGGAGGGATGATGGAGGGATGATGGAGTGATGGAGGGATGATGGAGGAATGATGGAGGAATGATGGAGGGATGATGGAAGGATGATGGAGGAATGATGGAGGGATGATGGAGTGATGGAGGGATGATGGAGGGATGATGGAGGGATGATGGAGGAATGATGGAGGGATGATGGAGGGATGATGGAGTGATGGAGGGATGATGGAGGGATGATGGAGGAATGATGGAGGGATGATGGAGGAATGATGGAGGGATGATGGAGGAATGATGGAGGGATGATGGAGGGATGATGGAGGAATGATGGAGGGATGATGGAAGGATGATGGAGGGATGATGGAGGGTGATGGAGGGATGATGGAGGAATGATGGAGGGATGATGGAGGGATGATGGAGTGATGGAGGGATGATGGAGGGATGATGGAGGAATGATGGAGGGATGATGGAGGAATGATGGAGGGATGATGGAGGAATGATGGAGGGATGATGGAGGGATGATGGAGGAATGATGGAGGGATGATGGAGGAATGATGGAGGGATGATGGAGGGATGAGGGAGGAGGGAGGGATGATGGAAGGATGAGGGAGGGATGATGGAGGGATGATGGAGGGATGATGGAGGGATGATGGAGGAATGATGGAGGGGATGATGGAAGGATGATGGAGGAATGATGGAGGGATGATGGAGTGATGGAGGGATGATGGAGGGATGATGGAGGGATGATGGAGGAATGATGGAGGGATGATGGAGGGATGATGGAGTGATGGAGGGATGATGGAGGGATGATGGAGGAATGATGGAGGGATGATGGAGGAATGATGGAGGGATGATGGAGGAATGATGGAGGGATGATGGAGGGATGATGGAGGGATGATGGAGGGATGATGGAGGGATGATGGAGGGATGATGGAGGAATGATGGAGGGATGATGGAGGGATGATGGAGGGATGATGGAGGAATGATGGAGGGATGATGGAGGGATGATGGAGGGATGATGGAGGAATGATGGAGGGATGATGGAGGAATGATGGAGGGATGATGGAGGGATGATGGAGGAATGATGGAGGGATGATGGAAGGATGATGGAGGGATGATGGAGGGATGATGGAGGGATGATGGAGGAATGATGGAGGGATGATGGAGGGATGATGGAGTGATGGAGGATGATGGAGGGATGATGGAGGAATGATGGAGGGATGATGGAGGAATGATGGAGGGATGATGGAGGAATGATGGAGGGATGGAGGGATGATGGAGGAATGATGGAGGGATGATGGAGGAATGATGGAGGGATGATGGAGGGATGATGGAGGAATGATGGAGGGATGATGGAAGGATGATGGAGGGATGATGGAGGAATGATGGAGGGATGATGGAGGGATGATGGAGGAATGATGGAGGGATGATGGAAGGATGATGGAGGAATGATGGAGGGATGATGGAGTGATGGAGGGATGATGGAGGGATGATGGAGGATGATGGAGGAATGATGGAGGGATGATGGAGGGATGATGGAGGGATGATGGAGGGATGATGGAGTGATGGAGGGATGATGGAGGGATGATGGAGGAATGATGGAGGGATGATGGAGGAATGATGGAGGGATGATGGAGGGATGATGGAGGGATGATGGAGGGATGATGGAGGGATGATGGAGGAATGATGGAGGGATGATGGAAGGATGATGGAGGAATGATGGAGGGATGATGGAGGAATGATGGAGGGATGATGGAAGGATGATGGAGGGATGATGGAGGGATGATGGAGGAATGATGGAGGGAAAACATCTTCCTGTATATCAGATGAATTTCCTGTTTCTCCTTCATTTGCTGCTCAGTTTAAATGCTTTAAATTTCTGGAAACAGAAACAAATTTTCCTTCAGCTGAAAAAATGGAATTAAATATTCCAGATGTTTTTAACACAAAGAAATCCAGGTTCTGCTCTACTAAGCTAAAATCTCTGAATTTTGTATTTTCTGTAAAATTTCTGAATCACAGCAACAGATTGAAAGCTTCGGTGTGAGCGGAGCAACAACACCGTCAGCCGAGTTTGACCACGAAAAGACGGCGAAACGAAAAAGAAGAAACAGCAGGAAGATTTTTACTGCTGAGCAAGAAAAGGAAGGACGGATCACCAAAATGATTTTACTGTTGCAGACAGAAACAAACGCAGCAGAGCAGCGTCTCATGTCTTCACTGCTGGAGCAACAACGGATGAAGAACCGAAGCGCCGCAGCATTTGGCCTGCAGCACATTTACTTTCAGTCTGAGCAGAAACCATCCACCAGAACCGAATATTAAACTATAAATATTCAGTTACTTTACTGCTATATTTTTCTCTATGGGACGTTTTATCATAAGATGTTCAAAAAGTTAAATATGTGTAGAGTGGGCGTGTCTCTGCTCCCTGATTGGACAGACACCAGGAAGTCCTGCAGCTGTGGGCGTCCTGGTCTAGGACTGGATGTAGAAACTGGTTAGGTCCAGAAGGATCTGAAGATTTAGCGGGTCAGAACCGTCGTCAACACGGTGGGAAGAGCAACCAACTGAAGAAGAAGAAGAAACGGTGATGTTGGATATTTTATTCCTAAACGAATCGACTGCATTGATTTTTGTCACATCAGGACATTTTGTATAAAACTTGAAATATTTGTGACCGTTGGACTGAAAACATCTTCAGATTCGTTTCTCTCCGGGTTTAATCCGAAGTCTTTGGGAGTTCATGGAAATATAAAGAATCTCATTGGTTCCTCCTCCGTCCAATCAGACACTGCGTTGATCCTCCAACTCTACTGTCTGAACTTTGACCCCAGCTTTGAGTTCTGTCCAGTGTGTCCATGAGCAAGGCACAGAATCCCGTGGTGCCAGCAGGGGGCGCTATAAGGCCACCAGCAGCAGGTTTGGATCCTGAATGTTTGTGTGACGCTGCTGAGCAAGGCACTGAGGTGGTCGGTTTCCGGCCGGAGATCCTGCGGGAGCGGATCCGACGACAGGAAGTCATCTTCATCATCACCTTCATCGTCACCTTCGGCCGCTCCGTCCAGCAGCAGCTCGGCGTCTCCGGGGTTAAAGCGGAGGCGACGACTCGAACTTTGGTGGAACCGCCGGCCGACTCGGAGGTCGTCTGCAAACACAGTTTAGCTGCTTAGCATTAGCTTCTGCTAATTTATTTAGTAGTTTAGCGTTAGCGTCTGCTAATTTAATGATTCATTAGTTTAGTGATAGCATTTGCTATTTTATGTATACAGCTATAGCTTTTGCTCGTTTTTTGTGTTTAGCTCTTTACTGTTAGCTTCTGGGAATTTTTATGTTCTAGTGTTAGCTTTCGCTACTTCTGTGTCTAGCGATGTAGCGTTGGCTTCCACACATTTTTAAAAAATTTTGTTCTTAGCAGAGCTGAGATTCTCATCTAGCAAGTTAGTGGTTAGTGAGCCCAACTGTTTGGTTAGCTGGGGCTAATAACCGCTGCTCACTTTATTGAAAACCATACATTCTCCATTACAATCCTGGCGGCCATTTTTAAAAATGGCCACCAGAAATTGAAAGCACGAGATAAAAAATATATATGATTTGTATGATTCAAAATATGTAGGTTATGATTCGACTCCAAACATTCACCATTTTACGGCAAAAATAAGTTTTGAAAAATCTAAAAAATATCAATAAATCAGATTTCTGTGGGTTCAGTTATGTCTGAATTGACACCAAGACCTTGTTGATGTTTCCCAACAGGAAGATCCTTCGACTCCAGATCAGAACCATCTTTGGACTGAAAACCGTCTCTACCAGAACCGGCCCAGTTGGAACCACTATGTGATTGGAGGCTGAAGGTCGGTCTGACATTTATGTGGAAATATTTAAAGGGCCAGTGTCGTGCTTTCTGGGCACACTGTGCCATTTTAAAACACAATCTAATAACTGCGTGACCTGCAGTTGATACATAAAACCCATATTACATGTGACTGAAGACATTTGACTTCCTGACTTGACGCTTTGAAATTGGGCCTCTGTCTTTTTAAAAACTCTTGCTCTTTCTGAAGCTCCGCCTCCTGACTTCATCCCAGAATGCAACACTTCAGGTTTGTTTTTGATGAGTGAAAAACATTAGAACAGCTTGGAAAGATAAAAAAAGGATTTTACACACCAGAGAGCGCTCCAAAAGCAGGCAGTGGACTGCTGCTAGGGCATTCTGGGTAACCAAAGCTAACATGTTAGCCTAGCGCTAGCAGCAGAAATGGCTCCTGGTCTTCAGCCAAAGACTAAAGAGAACTCACTAAACTCTGACGCCTCCATCTTGTTTCATCTGGTGAAACAGGAAGTTGCTCAGTGTCTTCAGAGGTTTTAGTGCCGTTTCCTGCAGTGGTTGTTGGTGCAGCGCCCCCACAGGCCAGGAGGGGAACCGGCTGGTTTGACTCAGCCACAGCAGCTGGAGGTGGAGCGGATGTTCTGGTTCTAGTAGAACCGGGTCGACTGGACCATCAGGAGGGGAACATGTTTAACCTGCTTTATGTTTTGGTCTAATAAACTCTGTGAGTCAGGGACCCTCATTTACTGTTCATCAGAAAGTTGGCTGAAAGGAAAACCTGTCAGCAGCGGCAGCTGCATGATGATGTCCAGGTGGATTATGGGTACCTGTGAGGACCGGCTGCAGGCGCCACGGCGCCCTGCCCCTCCGCCTTGGTGCTGGAGGCGTAGCCGCTCTCTGATGGGTGGAAAGGCTGAGTGGGCGGAGCCAGTGGGCGGGGCTTCTTGGGTGCGATGGGCTTGAGTGGAACAGAAACCTGAAGACAGGAAGAAGTTTGAGACCGGATCAGATGATTCACTAACTGTTGATTGGTTCACGACGTACTAAAGCTGTTGCCATGGCAACTGCATTTCATTCAAATCCATCACTCAGCAGACCTGAACCTCCAGAGTCTACCATGATCACATGATCCAGTCCGGCCAATCAGACCAGCTGCTGAGCGGCGTACCTGTGCAGGTGGGTCAGGGGGGAGGGGCTTGTTGGGCGGGGCAGGTCGGCTCGCCGGCGGCTGAAAGGTTAGTGAGGAGGAAGAGGAGAAGAGCGAAGATGAAGATGGAAAGGCCGCATGCAGACAGAACCGGGTCGGTCCAAAGAGCGGGTGCCACAGCAACACAGACTGAGGGTTAAAACTGAAAGCTCAACAATAAACAGATGAAGTGACTTTAATATCAGTGACATCAGCTTGAAGCAGCCTGGATGTCAACCTGTGGCTCAGATGGGTAGACTGCAGGTGAGCCTACCTGGTTGCCGGGGGCGACAGGGTCAGGGGGCAGAGGCTTGGTGGGGGCAGCTGGTCGCGCTTCAACCAGCTGAAGCAGCAGAAATGAAAGCAAGAAGAAGAGCAGGTCAAAGGTCAGGAGGAGGAGATAAAGGAGCAGTTACCCTCTCACGGATCTAGAGTTTATTTCTAGATCCCTGAAGAGAAAATCTATTTAAAGTTTCTGAACCAATCGAGTTGTGAGCATCGAATCCATCAGAGCCACAAACTGATTCAGTAAACTGATTGATTTAAACTGATTGATTCAAACTGATTGATTTAAACTGATTGATTTAAACTGATTGATTTAAACCGATTGATTCAAACTGATTGATTCAAACTGATTGATTCAAACTGATTGATTTAAACTGATTGATTTAAACTGATTGATTTAAACTGATTGATTTAAACTGATTGATTCAAACTGATTGATTTAAACTGATTGATTTAAACTGATTGATTTAAACTGATTGATTTAAACTGATTGATTTAAACTGATTGATTCAAACTGATTGATTCAAACTGATTGATTTAAACTGATTGATTTAAACTGATTGATTTAAACTGATTGATTTAAACTGATTGATTTAAACTGATTGATTCAAACTGATTGATTTAAACTGATTGATTTAAACTGATTGATTTAAACTGATTGATTCAAACTGATTGATTTAAACTGATTGATTTAAACTGATTGATTTAAACTGATTGATTTAAACTGATTGATTTAAACTGACTGATTTAAACTGATTGATTTAAACTGATTGATTTAAACTGATTGATTTAAACTGATTGATTCAAACTGATTGATTTAAACTGATTGATTTAAACTGATTGATTTAAACTGATTGATTTAAACTGATTGATTCAAACTGATTGATTTAAACTGATTGATTTAAACTGATTGATTTAAACTGATTGATTCAAACTGATTGATTTAAACTGACTGATTCAAACTGATTGATTCAAACTGATTGATTTAAACTGATTGATTTAAACTGATTGATTTAAACTGATTGATTCAAACTGATTGATTTAAACTGACTGATTCAAACTGATTGATTCAAACTGATTGATTTAAACTGATTGATTCAAACTGATTGATTTAAACTGATTGATTCAAACTGATTGATTCAAACTGATTGATTTAAACTGATTGATTCAAACTGATTGATTTAAACTGATTGATTCAAACTGATTGATTTAAACTGATTGATTCAAACTGATTGATTCAAACTGATTGATTTAAACTGATTGATTCAAACTGATTGATTTAAACTGATTGATTCAAACTGATTGATTCAAACTGATTGATTTAAACTGATTGATTTAAACTGATTGATTTAAACTGATTGATTCAAACTGATTGATTTAAACTGATTGATTTAAACTGATTGATTTAAACTGATTGATTCAAACTGATTGATTTAAACTGATTGATTCAAACTGATTAATTCAAACTGATTGATTTAAACTGATTGATTTAAACTGATTGATTTAAACTGATTGATTTAAACTGATTGATTCAAACTGATTGATTTAAACTGATTGATTCAAACTGATTGATTTAAACTGATTGATTCAAACTGATTGATTTAAACTGATTGATTCAAACTGATTGATTCAAACTGATTGATTTAAACTGATTGATTTAAACTGATTGATTTAAACTGATTGATTCAAACTGATTGATTCAAACTGATTGATTTAAACTGATTGATTCAAACTGATTGATTTAAACTGATTGATTCAAACTGATTGATTTAAACTGATTGATTTAAACTGATTGATTCAAACTGATTGATTCAAACTGATTGATTTAAACTGATTGATTCAAACTGATTGATTTAAACTGATTGATTCAAACTGATTGATTCAAACTGATTGATTTAAACTGATTGATTCAAACTGATTGATTTAAACTGATTGATTTAAACTGATTGATTCAAACTGATTGATTTAAATGATTGATTTAAACTGATTGATTCAAACTGATTGATTTAAACTGATTGATTTAAACTGATTGATTAAACTGATTGATTTAAACTGATTGATTTAAACTGATTGATTTAAACTGATTGATTCAAACTGATTGATTTAAACTGATTGATTCAAACTGATTGATTTAAACTGATTGATTTAAACTGATTGATTCAAACTGATTGATTTAAACTGATTGATTCAAACTGATTGATTTAAACTGACTGATTCAAACTGATTGATTTAAACTGATTGATTTAAACTGATTGATTCAAACTGATTGATTTAAACTGATTGATTTAAACTGATTGATTCAAACTGATTGATTTAAACTGATTGATTTAAACTGATTGATTTAAACTGATTGATTCAAACTGATTGATTTAAACTGATTGATTCAAACTGATTGATTTAAACTGACTGATTCAAACTGATTGATTTAAACTGATTGATTTAAACTGATTGATTTAAACTGATGATTCAAACTGATTGATTTAAACTGATTGATTCAAACTGATTGATTTAAACTGATTGATTTAAACTGATTGATTCAAACTGATTGATTTAAACTGATTGATTTAAACTGATTGATTTAAACTGATTGATTCAAACTGATTGATTTAAACTGATTGATTCAAACTGATTGATTTAAACTGACTGATTCAAACTGATTGATTTAAACTGATTGATTTAAACTGATTGATTTAAACTGATTGATTCACTGCTCCGACTGGGAACTCCATCAGCTGTTGAAAGTCTTTGTTTGATATAGAAAATAAACATTTTACCATAATTTTATAAACAATCCCACATGAAAACAAGACAGACGTCTGGACCGAGACGACAAACTACAGAGCAGCAGCTGAGAGGCAGCGGGACACACAGACACCGAACGGCCAGGTGTTGGTTACCTGCTGCGGGGGAGTTAGGGCGGGGTCAGGGGGGAGGGGCTTAGTGGGAGGAGCAGGCCTGTCATGAACCTGATTGGAGAGAAAACAGGAAGCAGAGGCAGAAAGCAGCAGCAGCATTAATAAAAGAGAAAGGGAAGCAGACGGCACTTCGCCGTTTCATTTCCTCCCACGAGCCTCGGGTCGGACCGGACCGGTCGGAGGAGCCTCGGACCGGACCGGACCGGTCGGAGGAGCCTCGGACCGGAACCGGACAGAGGAGCCTCGGGTCGGACCGGACCGGACAGAGGAGCCTCGGGTCGGACCGGTCGGAGGAGCCTCGGACCGGACCGGTCGGAGGAGCCTCGGGTCGGACCGGACCGGTCGGAGGAGCCTCGGGTCGGACCGGACCGGTCGGAGGAGCCTCGGGTCGGACCGGACCGGACAGAGGAGCCTCGGGTCGGACCGGACCGGACAGAGGAGCCTCGGGTCGGACCGGTCGGAGGAGCCTCGGACCGGACCGGTCGGAGGAGCCTCGGGTCGGACCGGACCGGTCGGAGGAGCCTCGGGTCGGACCGGACCGGTCGGAGGAGCCTCGGGTCGGACCGGACCGGTCGGAGGAGCCTCGGGTCGGACCGGACCGGGAGGAGCCTCGGGTCGGACCGGACCGGTCGGAGGAGCCTCGGGTCGGACCGGACCGGTCGGAGGAGCCTCGGGTCTGAACGTGTTCTTTCAGTCTGTACTCCAGGTACAGATCAATAAGTTAAGAACTATTTCAGTCAGATGAACCGTTTCAGAAATACTGGAAATGTTTATGACCGTCTCCATAGCAGCGTGTCTGAATCCAGCAGGAAGCTGTGGTCGGTAAACGACGGTCTCACTGATCCACCTGCAACCTGGAGCACAACTGAAACACCTGGTTACCACGGAGACCGAACCAGAGCAACCAGGAGAGGAAACGGTTCCTCTGTTCGCTGCTTAAACCAGCAAGGCCGACTGCGCCCCCTGCTGGTGTTACCCGGTACAGTTCTGCTGAGTCTCTGGAAATGGACCCAAAGGACCAGAACCCGAAGACGTTCTGCTTCCAGTTTAAAGGTCGTGACCCCCAGACTCTCCTCCGGCCGGCGCTCAGTGTGTGCGGTCATGGTTACCTGTTGGCGAGGCGGCGCCGGCCCGTCGGACCGCGGGTTCAGGTGGTATCGCAGCGGTCGGACCTGCTCTCCGTGGCGACCGTCTACTCGCTCCGTCGCCCTGGGCAACATGAAGGACGGTTGTCATGGTTACACCGTGGCGGTCGGGAAGTGGCGCCGGAACCGGCGACGGTCCGGATCCGCTCTGGGTTTCATGGTGTTAGTTTAGCAAGAAACACAACATCATGCTAACTACCCGGCTACAGATGGAGCAGGTTCATTCTCAGATCTCTGAAGAACTTAAAGCTGCACTGAAGGGCTCAACACTCAGGACTTCATTACCCAGAATCCCCTCTGCTCCGATCAGGAGCCATACTGGGATTTTTGTGAGTGCAGCTTTAAGTAGATTTACAGCAGGTGTGATCACATCAGTCAGGGAGGTGAAGATTGAAAAGCACAGACCGTCGAGTGGAGCGAGTACGTCTGAGCAGTCAGCATGTTACCAGCGAGGTGTTCAAACTTTATTTCTGGATCGCTACAATCATTGCTAACCGTTTAGACGTTAGCTGCTAAGCTTGCAGGGCAACTACCATGTTAGCGTCGAAATGCTAACAAACATAATAGTTATTTCACTCTGAAAACATCGACTTCATACGACCGGAATAACAAATGTTAGATGCTAAAAACTGTAAGGCAGGAGTGTCAACATCCAGTCCTCGAGGGCCGCTGTCCTGCAGGTTTTAGATGTGCCACAGGTACAAAACACTGGAATGAAATGGCTTCATTACCTCCTCCTGGTTCTCCAGAGCCTTAATGACCTCATTATTCTATTCAGGTGCAGCAGAGACTCATCTAAAGGTTGCAGGACGCCGGCCCTCCAGGACGGGATGATGACACTCCTGCTGTAAGGGAATCATTTCCATCCATGTGTTTGGTGAACGTTAGCAACCTGGAACTACGCTAACGTAAGATGCAGACTTTACTGGTTGAAGACTGGCAGAGCAGGGGACGCACCGCCACCTTGTGGTGTGACTCGGTACAACTCCTCAATTCAATATACTTTGACCCCCTTTGATTTGGTTAAATCATCAATAAAACTAAACAATTTGATCAGTTTGTTGCATGTTGGATTCATGTTAATGTGTATTTATATTTATCATGATGATCACATCAATTTATTCAAATAACATGAACAGACTTTCCTTCAGTCCAGCGAGGTCTGTATGTAATATGAACCTGTATGGATTACAGAAATTCTGCAATAAATTCAAACAATTCACTTTTTAAGGGAAACTGGAGCCTGACTGCTGGTAGGATACTGAGCGCTCACAGATACTCCAGACGACCACTGAGCCTACAGAACCATCTGCTGAGCAGAACCAGGCAGAACCCGGCAGGTCCAGCAGTACCTGCAGACGTGGGCGGGTTCAAACTCCAAACCCCACAGCTCAGAGTCAGCCACACTGCATTGTGGGTAAGAGCAGAGTTATGCGTGAAGTTTGTGTGTCTGTGTGTGTGTGTGTGTGTGTGTGTGATGGGTCAGCGGTACCGGTTGTGCTGCCGGGCCTTGTGGAACGGGCTGTTGGGTCCGAGGCAGCAGAGCGTCCGGCGGAAACGGGGGAAGCGCAGAGCGAGGAAGAGGAGCACCACGGGCAGGATGAAGAAGAAGATGAGGAGCAGGGCGACCTGGACCGGATCGGACTCTGAGCACAGAAACAGGCGGGTCAGCAGCGGAACCGGAGCCGGTTCTGGCTCTGGTTCTGAGGGGGAAGCACCTGCGGCGGCGGCGGCCGGGCCGCTGTCGACGCTGCCGCCGCGTCCAGAGAACCGGCAGTCAGGAGGAGCCCAGCCGGCGTCGCAGTGGCACTTCCTGTTGCTGTTACACACCTGAGACAGGTAGACAGGAACCGCCCATCACATGACGCAGCCAGATACAGCCAAACATTTTTATTAAAAATCCACATTTACTCCGACGTCCTAAAAGGAAAAATCCAAACTTGTTTCTTCCATTTCCTATAAAATCAGATGGTCTATAAATAAGATTAAATATCTTTTTCCTCAGGCTTCCTGAATGTCTGGCTGCTTTTTACATAATTAAAAATAATAAACACTTTAAAAAACAGTTTAGATCCCAAAATACTTGCATGTAAAATAAATTAAATGTTTATTTATTATAGAATATAATATTTAATCTGTCTTGACTGCAGGACATTAATTAACTCGTAAAATAAATATATTAATGGTCCATTTTAATTGTAACCCAACATGTTTTCATTTTTGAATGTTTTGGTATCATTTGCTCTATTTCATTTTAAATAATGTGTATAAAAACTGAAGGAATTGATGAACAAAATAAAAAAAAAACGTATAAGTATAAATATTTATTTAAAAACATATCAAAATATATTTTGTTTATGAGAGTGAATTAATTTGATAACTGATTTCAGGTTTTGATGTATTTTCCGTTCTGCAGGTTTTCAGGAGTCGCTGCGGATTAAATCGGGACTCTGTGTTTTGGAGGTCAGACAGATGGATTTAGTTTTACTGATTTGAAATGCGTTTTTTACTGAATTATTTTATTTTGAAGCCTGAAATGGTGTGACTCACTCCATGACCGCTGCACTTCCTGCGACATTCTTCCACGCCAAACACGGACGCATCCTCACATTTCTGATTCAAACACGCCTACACACAGGGAACAATGATATTATTAATAATAAGAAGCATACAGATTCTTATTATTATTATTATTACATGCAAAAAATAAGTATCTTTATCATAAATTACACTTTAATACTGATACTGAAAAAAAAAATCACTTCTCATCACTAAATGTAACTTTTTAAAACTGATTTGAGAAAGAAAATCTGAACCAGTAGAAACAAGTTGGCCTGTAGGCCAATCAGATCTAAGATGATTTAAGATGAAGTCTGATTGGCTGAGCGGGGAGGAAGTGCCCTCTGACCTTGCCGGGCCCGCAGGCGGTGCCCTGGGCCACGGTGGCCGGGTCGGACACGTCGTCGTCCAGGTGGAAGAATGTCCCTCTGCAGACCAGGTCGCTGTGGTTGAAGCGGACGGTCAGGATCTGGGCGATGCTGCCCAGCAGGGGGCGCTCCGTCCCGCCCTGACACTGGATCCTGCCGCACAGAACGTCTCTGAAGCAACAAGAGACACAGACGGATGAACCCGGAAGACTGAGGCATCGTGGGATTTGTAGGCTTGTAGAGCAGTGTTTACTCACGGGTTGGAACAGGCGATGTAAGAGCCGTTGGCCAGCTGGCCGCAGTTTCCATATTTATTTCCCTGTTTGTTGACGGATGAGAAGCAAACGGCTGGAGCGCTGCTGGCATCTGGACACACAGAACCAGAACCAACCGGGTTCAGATGGAAGCTGCTAACGCTAAAGCTAACATCAGAACCAGAACAAACTGGCTCCAGTTGGAGTGCTGTTGCTACTTTTACTGGAATCACTCTGAACTGGTTTTCTTACTGTTCCCCCACAGCATCTGGCACTGGGAATCCATATCGGCGCAGACTCCTCCGTAGCAGTAGGAGGCGCCGTTCCGGCAGGCCTCTCCGTTCTGCAGGAACACATTGGGGGGCAGTGAGGGGAGGAGCCTGTGCAGTACTCAGGTAGGTCGCACTCTCCCAGCGGCTCACGGCACATGGAGCCCGCCGCGCGCATCTGAACCCAAGAAGAAGAAGCGTTAGCGAGATTCTGGTTGAACCGGACGAGTTTTATTTGTGGACCTGGAGCCCGGCTCACCTTACAATCCTCACAGCAGATACCATCTGAGGAGCACTGAGCTCCAGGAACCAGCTGGCAGGTGGAGGCGTTACAGCACGGGTCATCACACTCCTGACCAATCAGAGCGCAGCGTCAGCAGGAAGAACCAGATGCTGATTCGCAATTTAATGATGCAATTATTACTGATGTATTAAGGTGGGCTGGTGAATAATTAAGCTGCATAGGATAATACTAAGGAGTGCAGGTGCGTATTTAAGTGTACAGGTGTGTACCTCCAGCAGGCCGCAGTCACACTCCTCTCCTTTCTCCACGTACAGGTTCCCGCAGCGCGGCCCGCCCAGCAGCCGTCCGGCTGCGGCACGTTGAACAGACACATGCCGCCGCCGTGCAGCAGGCTGACGGAGAGATCTGCGGCGCTGCAGCTGCTGAACTGCTGACCTGGCATGAAGCTGAGGTCAGAGGTGAACAGGTGAGCCACAACACAGGCAGATCAGAAGAGCTAATCCTGTTAGCCACGGCCAGCAGCCACGCAGGTCAGCAAACACTTCCTACTCAGACAGGAAGGTTCTGCACTACCTGCTCAAAAACTCATCAAACTGCACCTGTAGGAAGGACTTTTAGGGTTTATTTGACCTTTGACCTTCTATCAGCTGAGATTTTAATAGCTTAGCATTAATAGCGATTTGCTGAATTTGGACTAGATGCACCGGTCTGACGTTAATATCTGAATCGGTCCTGACATTTAAAAATTCTAGATCAGTTATTAAGACCTTCTTATCGATCCATGAGGCAGATCTATTCAGTTTAATTCTATGCTGTATTTTATATTTATTCTTTCTAATTGCACTTTGATCCATTTGATAGCTAGTAGCAGTGGTAGCTAGTAGCAGCAATAGCTAGTAGTAGCGGTAGCTAATAGCAGCGATAGCTAGTAGCAGTGGTAGCTAGTAGCAGTGGTAGCTAATAGCAGCGGTAGCTAGTAGCAGCAATAGCTAGTAGCAGCGGTAGCTATTAGCAGCAGTAGCTAATAGTAGCGGTAGCTAGTAGCAGTGGTAGCTAGTAGCAGCAATAGCTAGTAGCAGCGATAGCTATTAGTAGCAGTAGCTAATAGCAGCAATAGCTAGTAGCAGTGGTAGCTATTAGCAGCGATAGCTATTAGCAGCGGTAGCTAGTAGCACCGGTAGCTAGTAGCTGCGGTAGCTAATCTACAGTGATCACTTATTAATAATCGCTAGATAAACATGAAGCCTGAAAACATGAAGCTGTGACGGACTAAATGCTCTTTGTGGAGGAAATGTTTGGGAATCATGAGTGGCGTCGTTGTTGGTTGCTATTGCGCTGAGTGAAGGACAGCAACACAGAAAGCAGGACTGAGGAAATCCGGTGGTTTTGAGTTCTGCTTTTATAGCTACACCTCCAGGTGTCATTTCGCTAACGGTTCTACTGCGGCGGGAAAATAGAAGAATCGGCTTTTTGCCCTCCGTCATGTGAAACAATAACATGCAACGTGTCCATTGGATCGACGATAAACCAGGTATCGGTGTTGGAAGTGAAATAAGTGCCGCTCTAGACTGGAAGGTTCTGGTTCTGACCCGGTGGACGGCTCATGATGCATCCTCCCAGGCGCGGCTCGTTGTCGCAGGAGCAGCGGCGCTCGGCCGTGTCGTGCCTCATGCCCAGGTTGTGTCCGAGCTCGTGGGCGACGGTGGAGGCCACGCCCAGAACGCTGACCAGGTGGTCCTGAGGAACAGAGCCAGGTCAGACAGGAAGTGGGCGGGTCAAACAGGAAGTAGACAGGAGCAGGCCTCACCACGTTGACGCCTCCGGATCGGTCCCTGGAGCACATGGAGGACTGGGACGCCATTCCCACAGTGGTACCGTCAAACGACTCGCCCCTGTTCGGGTCAGACAGAGCTCAGGTCCGGACCGGACTCTCTAAGGTCCAGATTGGATTGTCTGAGGTCTGGACTGGACCGACTCTTCCAGCTCTATTTAACCCAACTGCGGCTTCAATGATCAATAACATAATATTTGTACCTTATGTCCTCAGGTAAGACAGTTTATTAACTCAAAGTGGGTCTGTTGGGCCGGCGTCCTGCAGGGTTTAGTCCCTCCCTGGTTTAACGCACCTGGATCCAGTGATGGCTCCTTGCAGGCCAAAGGGGACCCTTGACCTCTGACCTGCTGCTCCCAGCAGGGAGAGCCTGAAACCTGCAGGACGCCGGCCCGCCAGGACCCACCTTGGGTTCCCCGGCGTACAGAGACCCAGCTCTGGCAGATTCCACATATAAGCAGAAGGACAAAACGATTAATTGTGATGAATCGATTATTAATTAACTGGAATACAGATGCTGTAAAACAAATGGGATTAAATCTTTTAAGATGAAAAACCTTTTCAGTGTGTAAACTGGTCTCACCTGAACTCTCTGGTTTATATTCTGCTCAATAAATCTTCAGCTAAGCCCCTTTTGCATCCAATTATTAATCTGTTAATCCAATAATAATCCCCAGATCAGCTCTGTGCTGGATTAATGCTCAGCTTTAGGAGGATTTTATAGCTGCAGATTCTTCCTCTGTTATTTCCTCTCAGGTTACAAAATGTCAAATTTGTCATTAAAATGTGATTTGAACTATTTGTGGTAAAGTAAGTTGACATGGTTTCATGAAGGAAACACAGAATGTGGTGATTTTCAAGATGATGACTGAATGAATCCTTCGATGTCTGTTGAAAAGCCCAAAACATTCCAGGATTTTAAGGCTTCTCTTTATGACTGTGTTCAAAAACTTTCCAGGACCTGGGACTCGTTTTTTAAATGGTGGGAACATTTCAACCCTCCAAAGCCTGGAGGACTAAAACAAACCAGGAGCTTTTATTCTGAAGGCGTACATGATGAGCTGGGCGTTGTCATGGCGAAGGCGTGGCAGCAGCTCTCTGCTCCTCCACTCCAGGAAGTTGTTGAGCGTGTCGGTGGGGCTCCTCTGCACCCGGATCTTATCGCGGTCGCTCCAGACCTCCAGGCCCGTCAGCGCCACCCCCGGACCTTCAGCGGCCGGTAGAACTGAAACAGAGAGCGGGGCGGTTCTGTTGGACCGGAGCGGAGCAGGCCGGAGCGGAGCAGGCCGGAGCGGAGCAGGCCGGAGCGGAGCAGGCCGGAGCGGAGCAGGCCGGAGCGGAGCGCAGCGGGACTCACCCAGTCCACCTGGTTGGCCACGTCCAGCAGCCGGTACACGATGGTCTGGTTGTTCCTCTGGTAGTTCAGAAACTGGAGGGAAAACGTTTTTTTTAGAAAATCTAAGAAAATGTTTGGAGGAAACGAAGGAATTTCTGAGCTCCAAAAGTCAAACAATTTGGAGAAAAAATTAGAAAATTTTGATATTGATCTCACAAATTTTCTAGAAAAATTATCTTAAGAAAAAGAGTTGGAAATCTTCCAGTTTTTGTAGAAACCTTCTGAGACGGACCCTCACTGACCTCCTGATGGTCCGCCACCAGCACCAGCTCCACGTGTTTTGGTCTCAGACAGGATGTCTCTCTTGGTCTGCGGGGAAACGGAGCGGGGTCAGAGGTCAGAGGTCAGAACAGGAGCATGCAGAATAACGGCGGCTCACCCGCCGGCCCACGCTGCGGGTGGAGGACGGAGAACTGGGCGTGTGCGGCACGGCGCAGTTCGCCGTGGCGCCCTCCAGAGGACCGGCAGAGAACAGCAAGTGAACGTCTTCCTCCTCTGCTCCTCCTCCCTGCTCCTCCAGCCGCTCCCTGACCTCTGGCTGCAGCTCCAAGGTCACGGAGGAATTGAGGACGATTACACCGCTGCAGGAACGAAGAAGCCACAGAAGAAGATGTCATTGATTTCATGAATTAAATTTCCTCCGTCGCAGGCTGAGCAGGGAAGAAACATCAGATTAAATCAGAGGCTGGATCCTCAGGCCGGTCAGAGCAGCGCCTCCAGGTGGCCGCGTGTCGGAACAGCGGCGCTGGCTCTCATGGGTTCAAACCTCATGTTGTTTCAGCATCTCAGAGCTGAAACAGCTGAACTTTCTGAAACCAGAAATTGCACAATCTACTCTGTTCTGAGTGACTTTAAAAACATTTCTGCTCGTACTACTCATCTGTTTTTCTGCACCAACATGCTGTAAATACTTTCAATGATTAATACCCACTCTGTACATTTGGAAATTGATCTGACTCAGCTGCATTCTTTGGATTAATCCCATATTTCCATTCCTAGTAGCTGTGCAGTATATTATTATTGTTGAACTTTTTGTTTAGATTTTTACAGTTTTTGTGCGAACCTTTAACCGGATGCTGCTGCTGAGTCAGCGAGGCAACAGAAGCTGTTTGGGTTTATTTGGGTTTTCGTTGCTGCTGAATGGTTCAGAACGCCGACTCTTCCCGTCTCGGTTTTGGTTCTCTGTTGTCACCGTTGGAGGGATTATCTGAGGATTTCTGTGTTTCCAGCTAATCTGAATAATCCCAGCTGAGCACAAAAAGCTCCACATCATATCTGTAACAGTTTCCTGTGTGGCGACTCGCTCCGGCCCGAAAACCTCAAACCCTCTGGTCCCGCTGCAGGTCAGAGGTTCGCTAATCGGATCAGCTGGACCTGCAGGAGAACTGGGACGCAAAACGCCCAGAAATACAAAGAGCTGGTGAACTAATGTGAACAGAACTCTGGTTCTGCACCGGCCCGCCTGCCGCTTCTTGATCTGAGTGACTCAGCAGAACCGAGCCGGAATGAACGAGTCAGCAGATTTCTGCAGCGTCAGCAGAACCAGATCGATGTTGGGAAACCAGAGAAACTTCCTGAGCCCAACAGCAAGGGGCTGAACGCAGAAACGCAGCGGTTTCATTCACTGGGATTATTAATCTTCAGTCACTGTTCTGTCTGAACCAACCAGAACCAGAACTTACCCGTTAAACATGACCACCCAAACCTTTTCATTTGGAATATTACAATATTCAGTCATATTTTAGTCATAAAGACCAGTTTGATCTGTAATCAGTGGTTTTATAATGCCTCATTTATAAGTGCCAGTTATAAATGTTAGCTCCTCTAATTAAAAATTGCTACACCTATGTGTGATTAAGTGGAAGCTAATGCTAAAGCTGTACTAGCATGGTATTTAGTGGAAGCTAATGCTAAAGCTGTACTAGCATGGTATTTAGTGGAAGCTAATGCTAAAGCGCTAACAGTATTTCCGCTAACTCATGTTTTAATTTTTCAGCATTGACATCAATCAAGGCTGGAAAACATCAGAAGATTAACCGTTTGTTTCCTCAGACAGAGCGGGACCAGAACCTGGCTGTGTTCGGATCGGACTCCGCGGCGGTACTGACCGGAGTCCGGAGCAGGTGCTCAGAGCCGCTCTGGACCGCGGAAATCCCCGGATGTTGCCGTGGTAATAGCAGTGAGTCTGCAGGCGACACAAACGCATCGACATCAGTCACAGCCGGAGAACCTGAAGGGACCGCGGTGCGTTCACTGACTCACCACAGGCTCGGCCGGCAAAGACACTCCGGTTCCGTTGGGGAGGTAGAAGAAGATGTTGGGCGGTCTGGGCAGCAGGTTGCTGCGGGAACAGAGAGGGTTGATGGTTCTGAATGGGTCCCGACGGGCAGCGTACTGGTGCTGGTACGGTACCATGCTGGAAGCGAGGCCAGTACAGTACCGGTACTTACTGGTTCTTCTCCAGGTCCAGCAGGAGGCGCTGTCCTCCCACCTCCAGCTCGCACAGCAGCCTGTCGGGATGGCCGTCCTGAAAACACACAAAATGGGTCAGAACCAGAACATAACCCAACCCACAACCCAAAGCAAGGGTCAAAGGTCAATCTGTACCAGAACATATGCCAACTTAATGACATACAAACTTATTTACAGGTGATTTTGATTGCATTTTTTTTTTTTACAATCGCAGACTTGGTTCTAGATCCTTTAGAACCGGGCTTAAAACTTTCCTTTCTGTTTGAACTGATAGCTCAGGTAATCCTGAGCTACGTCTGTAGCTATGCTGCAGCAGGTTTAGGCTGCTGCAGCATAACTGTCCACTCCTCACTCTGCTACTTTCTCCTACTACTCTCCAGTTTTGAGCTCATTGCAGGAGCTGCTGCTCAGAGCAGAGCTGGTAGAAACGCTGCTAAAGGGTCAATGGAGGAGCCATGTTGGGGTCAAATACTCAAATGGCTCCTCCATTGGAGCTTCTGAAAGAGCAGCACATTTTAAAGACAGGTGACTTTTATTTTTGCGGGGCCACTTCCTTTGTTGCCACAAACACTCCCTACTTTTTAAAGCCTTGGATTGCAGTTACTTCCTCTTCCGTCTCCACTGCAGATCTTCACAAACCGATGCTCTTCACTCTCAGACTCCTTTACCTGGTGAGTTGCTGCTACCTTGTTGCAGTGCTGCTTCATGTCTGAACCTCTCGTTTGATCGTTCACTAACACCCATCAATGGGCATCAATGTGGCGCTCCATTGGGAGTCTGCCATTAACCAGGAAAACACCTGATACTGTCTGGAGCAGAAACTGGAACCCGTCATTTTCTGCACGGGACCCACCTGGACGGACTGCAGGTGTTTTCCAGGTTACTGTACTTCCTGCTTTAGCTGCAGGTTCAGATACTTTGCGGTTTGCTGGAAAGGTGAAACTGGGAGTGCAGCTCTCAGACTGGTTCCTCCCTGTCTGCAAACACAATGAGCCAATATTAGCCAACATACTCCTCCGTCAGATTTGGCTTTCTCCAGAAAGCCAAAGCCATATCAGTTCTCTGCAGGTTGTCATTTATCTGAACGAGGAGAGACGGGAACAATAGGACGCTACACGTAAAATATGGATCGTCTGAAATAAACCTGGCGCCAAATTCACAAAGAATCCTGGGAATGAAAGAAGATTCGAGTGACGCCATTTCAGGAAAACTCAGTTTCCTCATCGCCGTGGCCGTTAGCTTCTGCTGTTCATGCAAAGATATTTCCACTGCGTATCAATGCAGATTAGTTTAAATGACTAAAATATGCGTCTATCAGTGTTATTAGAGGAGAGCTCATAAAGATATTATTGGTAAATATCAGTTATTATCTGTCATAGCATCAATATGGGCCCAGATTCAGCTGCAGAGGGAGAACGATAACAGAAGAATCTGATCAATACGCTGATTAATGAGCAGGACGGGTAGATATTGGACAGGAAGTAGCTGAAGAACATCAGATCCAGACCAGTTAGCAGACCAGTTAGCAGACCAGTTAGCAGACTGGTCTGGCTGCTTGGAGAGAAAACATAAAATCTGAGCGGTAAAAATAGAAATGTCACTTTAAGGCCGTCTGGGATGTGGGCGTGACTGAGTGCATCCGCAATGCAATCAGAGACACTTCCTGTCCCCGGCTCTTTGAAGACCAGATACTTCCTGTCCAGCATCTCTTCTCTGTCTCCTCTCAACTCCACAGGAAGTGATCCGGCTGAGACAGAAGCAACTTCCTGCTGAAGGCCTTCGCTTCAGATTCACACTGAGACTGAGACACTGAAGGACTAGAGACACACAGTGACAAACTGAGACACGTAGAGACAAACTGAGACACGTAGAGACAAACTGAGACACGTAGAGACAAACTGAGACACACAGAGACAAACTGAGACACGTAGAGACAAACTGAGACACGTAGAGACAAACTGAGACACGTAGAGACAAACTGAGACAAACTGAGACACGTAGAGACAAACTGAGACAAACTGAGACACGTAGAGACAAACTGAGACACGTAGAGACAAACTGAGACACACAGAGACAAACTGAGACACACAGAGACAAACTGAGACATACAGAGACAAACTGAGACACGTAGAGACAAACTGAGACACACAGAGACAAACTGAGACACGTAGAGACAAACTGAGACACACAGAGACAAACTGAGACGAAGAGACAAACTGAGACACGTAGAGACAAACTGAGACACACAGAGACAAACTGAGACACACAGAGACAAACTGAGACACGTAGAGACAAACTGAGACACGTAGAGACAAACTGAGACACGAAGAGACAAACTGAGACACGTAAAGACAAACTGAGACACGAAGAGACAAACTGAGACGAAGAGACAAACTGAGACACGAAGAGACAAACTGAGACGAAGAGACAAACTGAGACGAAGAGACAAACTGAGACACACAGAGACAAACTGAGACACACAGAGACAAACTGAGACACACAGAGACAAACTGAGACACACAGAGACAAACTGAGACACACAGAGACAAACTGAGACACACAGAGACAAACTGAGACACGAAGAGACAAACTGAGACACGAAGAGATAAACTGAGACACACAGAGACAAACTGAGACACGAAGAGATAAACTGAGACACACAGAGACAAAGGATTAAAGATCTGCTGCTGCTGGATCAACCTGCCAGACCTCTTGAGTCTTTTGATCAGAACCAGATCCAAACATGGAGAAGCAGCATTCAGCTTCTATGCACCACAAATTGGGAACAAACTTCTAGAAAACTGCAAAACGGCTGAAACACTGAGTTTCTTTAAATCCAGGCTAGAACAACAGAGCTGCTCTGATTGATAATAACTGGAACATGTTTGGTTCATTAGTGACTTCATGATGGTTTGAGGCTTTTTATGTGAACTTTTAGCCGCCTTGTGGACGAAATGTGCTTTAGAAATAAACTTGATAAAAGTCCAGCTTTTTATTAGATTCATTGAAAATGTGAGAAATAATATTCATTAATTACTAACACTTCATTAATTACTAACACTTCATTAATTACTAACACTTCATTAATTACTAACACTTCATTAATTACAGTCTGACATCAAATAAATACAGGCTAGAAATGGGAATAACACAGAAAATCTCCTGTTTATCAGCAGATTTAAACTGAGCGTTTAGTTAGCATTTCAAGTTAGCGACCAGAACCGGACTGGATCTGACTGGACCAAACTAGACCTGACTGGACCTGAACAGAACCAGACTGAGCCAGACTGGACCAGAGCACAGTGTGTAAAGTGGAGTCTTGGTCCAGTTCAGTATCAGAACCTCTGGTTTTGGTTCTGATTGGTCGGCTCTATTGTTTCCTCACTTGCACCAGGTCTGTGTTTATCCGCTGGCTTCAGAACCGTCCCAGTTTGATCCCAGTTTGATCCCAGTAAAAGCTCTGGGTGGGGCAGCAGAATTCCCCTCCGAGGCGTGTTTGTTTTCTCCACCTCGGCTGCTGGCCGGGTGGGATCGTTACTGAGTCATGACCAGAGGGAAAGCCTCTGAACGGTTCAGTTAGAACCCAGCCGGGTCAGAACCTGGCCTGAAGGTTCTGGTTTCTGTATCCACCAGGAAGTGGGCCCAGTAGGGGAAGGGGAACCATCAGTTTGGATCCCAGATGTTAGTCAGAACCAAAGCATGTGGGTTCAATCAGCAGCTGGCGGTCAGATTCTGCAATGGCTGAGCGGCGTTCAAACGCAACCCAAAAAATCTGACATTTCAGCGTTCTGATCATTTATGCAAAGATTAAAGCTTCAGTTCACAGAACGTTGACCCGGTTCTGTAAGATTGTGGTTTCAAACGGCAACAAGCAACAAATCTGGCAACTTTTTTTTTGTTGCCAAAAACCAGTTTGTCGTCGGCGCCATCCTGTGGTTTTGATTGGCTGGTTGCTGTTTCCGGGTTTCTCCTGGTCTGGAGGGAAACCGCTGAGTCCACCAGAATCCCAGTTTGTTGGCTCTCCCACTTTCTCCTGCTGCACTCCCCGTTTCCTCCCTGCAGGGTGGAGTCAGGTGGGGGGTTCCTGCAGGAAATGATCTCAGAGTTTCTGTCAGCTGCACAGGAAGCGGTCGTCCTCCTGTGTTCAGATCTCGGCGCTCCTGCAGGAAGCTGCGGGTGAAAACGGCGCGGCTTCCTTCCTGCGTGAAGAGGGAGGAAACCGAACGCAGGGCGGCGGATTCCCTACAAACTCCTGCAGGTCCGACGTCAACGGCAAAATAAGGCCCTCAAAGTCTGAATGATTCCCTCTGATTCATCATTAATCATTTACAGGAACACATCGCTGTTTACAAAGCAAATCAAGCCTTCAGTGAGAAGCAAAAACTTTCTGAATTATTACAAAATAAAATAGACGGAGCCGCCGTCCGACGGAGCCGGGCCGATCAGGCTGTGGAAACTGGACATTTAGTTTTTGCTGAAAGGATCAGAGCAGAACGCTGAAAGGTCTGACTTCTGGGCCATGCTTGAACGCAACATGGGGCAGCATCCCTCCCATCAGGTAAGCATGGTAACAGACCAGGCATCTTATCAGCTTTTGTTTTGGTGACAGTTAGCAAAAAGTTAAATGATGGAAATCTTTGGAAATAAAACAATCAAACTACTAAATGTTTTAGTTTTGGTAAATAAGTAAGAATTACTGTTAAAGTTTGAGATCGGTGACTTTAAGATGCAGCTGAGGTTTTTCTGACGCACCAACGATGGAAGCATCTATCATCGTTCAGCATTTACCCAACAACAAACCAGTGAAACCAGTGAAACCAGCACCAACCTGCACAGCTTCAGCCAGACTCCTCCTCTGTCCGTCCACCAGGACGAAGGGACGAGTTTTCTCCAGGAAGGGACGTCTCTGTCTGTCCACACCTGAAAGACACAGAGACACGGCGCCGACCCTGAATGTCTCCCAAATATCTGGATTTTAAGATGTCAACAGAAAAACATGAAGAAGTTCATTTATTCCAGCTGTTAAAAAAAGAAACTCATCCCAGCAAATAAAACCCCAACTTCTCATAAAATATTCTGTTCTGTCTGACATAACTGGACAGAAGCTGTTTGGTCACAGAGGACTGGATCCTAATACATTCATGGAAAATTGAGTGGAAGGAAGAGTGTTGAGAAAAAGTTTCATCCGCAGCTGGAAGTGGTAGTCAGCAAGACACCAGAAAGAAACATGAAATGAGTCACAGCAGTCTGACGCTTATTTACCAAAATCAACTAACTTGCTTTGTATTTTTATTTACAAAGCACCTGTAAAATATTTTGTTTTCTCTAAACCAAAGCATATTTAACATTCACGTGTTTTTGGAGAAAATGGAGATAATAAATAAACTAAAAATGTAAATTAATCTGATTATTTTCTGATTGACCTTTAACCTCCCTACCGGTCAGAGCAGCGTCCATCTGGATCTCCGCAGACAGAACCGCTCCGTCCTGCGGTGCGTTCAGGGACCGGCAGCCCATGAACGCCGCACGGCCGCCCAGCAGCAGCAGCAGCAGCGGCAGCGGCAGCGGCGGTCCGGCGGCGCCGCTCATCCTCTCTGTGTCCCCGGAAACCGGCAACAGGTTGCCGCGGTCCGCCGTGCGAGGCTCTGCTGTCCCGCTCCGGTTACCTCCCGGTGTCGGAGCTCCGGGAACGGCTCCACCAAGACTCCATGGCGCCTGCGTTCCCAGAGAGAGCCCGTTAAGACCGAACCGAGCGGGTCCGAGTTCCGGACGACCAGCGGGACCGTCTATCGGTCCCGTTAATGCGGCGGGACTCCCGCCCTGCTCCCGAACTGCGCAGTTTCTGGTAAAACTGCACCTATCTGGAAGGAACTGCGCAAAGGACCAACAGAACCGGTTCGGTTTCAGTCTGGTAATTCCGTCCGGACTCACGAACTTCTTTCTGTACGAATTAAAATCGCTGAGGCTGATAATAGGAGAACACCGGACCGCCCGTGTTTATACCGGGAGTTAACGAAGACGTCATCTCGCTGAGTTAAGCTAGGCGCAACACGCCGGAAATACTGAATGTTACCCATCAAAATAAGAGCACCCCACACTTAAGGAAATTTGATTTCAGCCCTTAAGCAGCATTTGTTAAACAGATTTTAATCTGTTTTAGAAATTTTGCGCAAGCTTTTGTTTATTTTCGTAGCTAATATTATCAAAAGCATAGAAAATGTGAAACAATAAACTTCTAAATACATTTTACATCGAAAACCAACCGGAAGCAGTATTTAAACGACTGTCGGGCTTATTACAATGCTGCATGTTAGTACAATAGTATTTACACACCCACCGGAGAACCTCTCAACTTCATCTGAGACCAGCGGGTTTCTGAGCTGAGTATATTAAAATTAACCCCATCAGGGCCACATAAAGACAAGCACTCTGCAATAAATACTTCGTCTAGATGCCGTAATGTGGGGAAAAATTATTTTCTGATATTTTTATATATTTTTTCGAAGTCTTACTTGCATGTTAAACATTATGGGGGAAGCTGTTCATTATCTTGCTGTATTTAAATATTTAAATATATAACAAATAAGTCTTTATCCAGATGTTTTATCCCACATTGTTATAATTTCTGTATTTCAGTCTTTTATCCTTTGGGTTTCTGCTTTTAACTTTAAATAAATAATTTGGGTTATTTAGTCATGAGAGAGAAAAAATGAAGTTTATTATTTCAAGTAATATCTCCACCATGTTATTAATTCACTGAAAATATCACAGTTAGGTAGCCATTTGGAAGCTAAGTCTTTAACTTCACACTAAATATTTAGTCAATTATAGTAACAATAATAATAAACTTCGGTGGAGTTTGAAAACTAAATATGTGTAAAGGGTTATATCTGGTTGAACGATGTGCCCAGTTGATTTTTTTCTTTTTTGGGGATTTTATTGTAATCCATATTGGGCCCAGGAAATGTTTGGGAACCACTGGGTTAAGGTGTGACAGTTTCCAGGCTGAAATGATGTGCAGCAGCTGCTGAAGACGGGCTGCAGGTCTGGAATCAGAACCCGGCTGACTGCTGCAGAATCAGAAGGATTAGTGGCTGCTGAGGTCAGCGGCGGTTCAGAGGAGCAATCTGATCCAGAGTCAGTTTGGTGCGCGGATGAAGCAGCGGATCAGCTGCTGACGTCACGCTGCGGCGGTAATCACATCACTGGGCTGCATGCAGAAAGAGGAGCCGTGAACTCTTCCTCTTCCTCCATGAGCGGCGCAGTCTGAGTCCACAAAACGCCACCAAACTGCAGAGTTCTGCTCCGCTTCAGGTAGAAAACCAAGACATGAGAGAACACACGGCAGCATCATGCTGTGGGGCTAAACCAGAACATTCTGAGCACAAACCCTGCAGGAGAGCTGACTGGGGTCAAAGGTCACCTTCCAGCAGAACAACTCAAAACTGAACTGATGTTGAGAGACGTTCTCCATGTTTTACTAAGAAATGAGGAAAAGTTCAGTTGGTGTGAAGACTAATGGTGGTTTTAAACCCTGAACTCAGATCTTTCGTTTTATTGATTATCCAGTCATTTGGTGCAGCCTGTTTGTTTGTGAAGAGCCTCATAAATATGGCTGACATTCCAGGGAAAGTTGTCGTTCTTCCAGATGATTTTCTTTGCATCACATTTCTCTCCGGTTTCCGTCGCCAGTCTTGTAGGACGAGGTCGGGTTTTATTTGAGGTGATGAACGTGAGTGAGAGCGTCTCTCAGGCGGATCCCTGGCTAGCTGCTAGCGTAGTGAGTCTCCTCCTGGTCTGAGGCATCCTGCCGGGGTAACGAAGGAGACGGCGCCCCCACCTGGTCAGGCGCTGAAACATCTGCAGGCAGAGCAGAAGAAGCTGGAGTACTGTCGATGACACACTGCAAAAAACTAACAGCAATAATTTAGTTTGTTTAGAATGTCATAGAGAAAAAATGTGGTTGTTCATTTTTAAAAGTCATACTATTCCTACATTTATAAATATAAACTTAATATTTAGCTTTCAAATTAAATATTTAATTAGTAAACTAAATATTTAGTTCTCTCCTAAATGTTTAAGTCTGATCTAAATATTTAGTAACAAACTGAAAATTTAATTTCCAACTCAGACATTTAATTTTGAAACAAAATACTTAATCTCCAAATTAAGTATTTCAGATATTAACCTGGATATTTAGACGGCAATAATTAGCTTGCTTGCTAAATATTCATAACAATGTGCAAAATAAACCAAATTATTGCTGTTAGTTTCTTCCAGTGTAACTTGACAAACTGCTCTGTCTGACAGACTGAAGGAGGACAATTTGCTCACCGTCCTCCGTCCTCGGCTCACGTGCATCCTGCATTTGGGGGACGACAGCTGTCTGTGGAGCTGCAGGTTGTAGAGGAACAAGACGCGCTTCTTCTCCCTCTGCAGAGAGAGACAGGCAGGTGGACAGAGACAGACAGACAGGTGGACAGATAGAGAGAGACAGGTGGACAGAGACAGACAGGTGGACAGAGAGAGTGACAGACAGGTGGACAGAGAGAGACAGACAGGTGGACAGAGAGAGAGAGACAGGTGGACAGAGAGAGACAGACAGGTGGACAGAGACAGACAGGTGGACAGAGAGAGAGAGACAGGTGGACAGAGAGAGAGAGACAGGTGGACAGAGAGAGACAGACAGGTGGACAGATAGAGAGAGACAGGTGGACAGAGAGAGAGACAGACAGGTGGACAGAGAGAGACAGACAGGTGGACAGAGAGAGAGAGACAGGTGGACAGAGAGAGACAGACAGGTGGACAGAGAGAGAGAGACAGGTGGACAGAGAGAGAGACAGACAGGTGGACAGAGAGAGACAGGTGAACAGAGAGAGAGAGACAGACAGGTGGATGGCGGGTGTCTTTGCGTCATCCCTCTAACTCAGTGCTTCTCAATTATTTTCCGTTACGCCCCCCCTAGCAAGAAGAAAACTATTCGCGCCCCCCACTCCCCACCGTGACTATCCATCTCTGCATAACATTTTTTCCTTATTAACATTTTTTTCGCTGAAAAAACTCTAGCGGCTTATCGGCGTGATTGGGATGTAACGTATTTAAGTGACGCGCTAATTTATTTGGCTTCATGCTGTCCGCTGGGAGCATTTTTAGACACAGCAAACACACCGGTCTTTCCTCTTCTCCAACTGTAGTCACAGTGAAGCCAAGCGCTAAATACGCTTCGTTGTATTTCCTCTTCTTAGCTTTCGGTTGACTTTCTGTTGTCTCATTATCTTTGTCTCTCTCCGCTTTTCTTTTCATCCCTGTGAAAAACTTTTTCATGTTGGGGGTTGTTGAATAACGGAGGCCATAGACAGAACGCAGTCGGAGCTTTTGTTGACTTAACACTGCTAACCAAGGCAAACCTGTTGTCTTGTAAGTCGTAAAATGTTGCACTGTCGCAAACGTGACAGAAGTAAAAATGAGAGCGCCACTGCCGCTACTGTGCGCAATTACACTTTATACTAGTTTCGGCCAAAAAAAAGCCTTTCCCCAGGATCACACGCCCCCCCAGGTATCGCACCGCGCCCCCCAAAGGTTCCCGCCCCACTATTTGAGAAGCACTGCTCTAGTTAAATAAAGATTTTAATGATGAACTCAGGTGTTGTTGGTGTTTTGACCTTTGGGTTGTAGAAAGCTGCGATGACGTGGCGCAGGCGGTTGGTGTTAAACCTGGACACAGCTGAACAGCGCCACCACCAGGATGACGCCCACACATCTCACATACACTCAAACGGGAGCGAGTCGGGGCGAACAGGCATGCTGAGGATGAGGAAGTGAGTTCAGATGAAAATGGTTCCTGCTCTTCAGAGGGAGGAAGCTGTCGCCCCCTGCTGGGTGAATGTGTGTCCAACACCCAGCAGGCTGCAGATCCTGGTTCATTACCAGCAGAAAAACCAGTTTAAACAGGACCAGCACCAGACCAGACCACAGGGCCAAGTCAAATCCAGTTCACTTCAGTATGAATCACTTCAATATGATTCAGTTCAGTGTGAATCAGTTCAGTGTGAATCAGTTCAGTGTGAATCAGTTCAGTGTGATTCAGTTCAGTGACTCAGTTCAGTGAACTGGGACTCACCGCGGTTGTCGCTCTGGTTGCTGCTCTTGGAGGAGCTGTTGAAGCCAGAGATGGTGGTGCGCAGCATCCTGGCCATCATGGTGTCTCCGCCCACGCTGATGTCGATGTGATGACTGCCTGCAGGAAGGGGCGGAGCCATCTGACTGTCAGTCTGGTTGATGTTGGACCACTGTGCCCAGCAGAACTATCACCAGTTTTAAACCGGTTTGAACTGGTTTGAATTGGTTAATATAATTTTTCTCCAGCTGTTGATTTGGAACAAAGTTAAAGTATTGGGAGGTTGTCCTCCTCCTTCATGATTCGATCCTGCCAGAGATGTGCATTTACTACAGTAACTTTTTAAGGAAATATATTTGGTCACTTACGCTAAATTAACAACAGCGTTATCAAAACTCAACAGCTATAAAACTGAAGCATGCGAGAAATGTCTGATCCAAAGAATCCTTCCTGAAGCGCTAACCACACAGCTAGTGTCAGAGACAAACGATGGGTATCAAGTTGTTTCCTCCACTAAACATCCTGAAAGCACATCACTTTAGCTTAGCAGAACTAATGTTCATCAAATCAAAGTTTATATAGAGCATTTAGAACAACCTCAACTGACCAAACACAATAATTACAAGATAATAGATGGCTATGTTAAAAATAAGAAATAAAGTTAAGCTTCCAAAATAAAAAAATGCAAATAACATGATGATAAATGTTCATTCAACAAATTAGACAAGGTGGGTAGATGACTGGCTGTTCACTGTGGCACCTTCTGGCCTCACCTAAAGCGTTAGCGTAGCCAAACTAATTAGCACCGTAGCTTTAGCAGAGCTACATTTTTCTCGCTGTGTTTTCAAAAGACCAGATCAACTGACCGGTGTGTGTCTCTGTGTGTGTGTGTGTGTGTGGTGTCTGTGTGTGTGTGTCTCTGTGTGTATATGTGTGTGTGTGTGTGTGTGTGTGTGTGTGTCTGTGTGTGTGTGTGTGTGTGTGTCTGTGTGTGTGTGTCTGTGTGTGTCTGTGTGTGTATATGTGTGTGTGTCTGTGTGTGTGTGTCTGTGTGTGTATGTGTGTGTGTCTGTGTGTGTGTCTCTGTGTGTGTGTGTGTCTGTGTGTGTGTGTGTGTCTGTGTGTGTGTGTGTGTGTGTCTCTGTGTGTATATGTGTGTGTGTGTTGTGTGTCTGTGTGTGTGTGTCTGTGTGTGTGTCTCTCTGTGTGTGTCTCTCTGTGTGTGTCTCTGTGTGTGTGTCTCTGTGTATGTGTGTCTCTCTGTGTGTGTGTGTGTGTCTCTCTGTGTGTGCTCTGTGTGTGTGTCTGTGTGTGTGTGTCTCTGTGTGTGTCTCTGTGTGTGTCTCTGTGTGTGTGTGTGTGTGTGTCTCTGTGTGTGTGTGCGTACTTGTGATGTTGAACTGTGTGAAGGTGTGGCTGTTGATGATGTTCAGCACTTGGAACAGGGAGAAGTCGATGCCCAGCAGCAGAATGACCAGCAGTGAGATGGTCAGAACCTGAAAGGCTCCTGTCGCCTGCAGACACACGAACAGAACCAGCTGATGATGAGGATGATGACACCTGGCGGTTTCCATGGTAATGGAGGCAGCAGCTGTTCCAGTCACCACTTGTGTGAACTCCTGAGGGTTGATGTTCGGACTCATCGGGCGATGAACCGCTTTCTCTCCGACTTTCTGAGAGGAAGCAGGAAATGTTTCCCCTGAGAGGAAAGAGGAGAGGCAGTGAGCCTTCATCACTCTAATGGTGATGATGAGGAGGAAGAGAAGGTACCGCTCGTCTCCTGCGCTCATCAATCCGTCTGAAGTAGGAGGTGATGTAGACGTTGTCAAAAGAGATGTTTGTCCTGTAGGAGCGGAGGTACTGCACCGCCCTGAGGAGGAGGAAAACGAGGAGGAGGAGGAAAAGGAGGAGGAGGAGGATGAGCAGGAAGAGGAGGATGAGGAGGAGGAAGAGGAAAAGGAGGGAAAGGCGGAGGGGAGGAAACGGAGGAGGGGGAGGAGGAGGAGGAGGAGGAGGAGAGGAGGAAAAGGAGGGGGGAAAGGAGGAGGAGTAGGAGGAGGGTTAGGATGAGAGGACGAGGACGACGAGGACGAGGAAGAAGAGAAGAGAAGAGGACAGAAGATCAGGATCAAAAAAAAAGGAAGGAAAGAAGAAGAGGAGAACCTGAAAGAGGAGGAGAAGTAAAGGGGGGGAGGAAGAGGAGGAAGCAGCAGTGATGATGAAGCCAATGCTACTGGTCAAACTGGTGATGAAGGTGTGGATCTTACTGGATGAAGACGGTGATGAAGGTGAAGGACAGTATCATCTCCAGGACCTTCATCCCCTGGTCCATCCTCTCCGTCAGGCGCTGGAAGGATTCCTTAACGGCCTCAGTGAAGACCAGGTCCAACTGGACTCCATCCAGAACCGACTGCTGCTGCTCCTCCTGCTGGACGGCAGGGGAAACACGTCAGCTTCACTGGGTCTGGAAGTTCTGGTGGTTCTGGTGGTTCTGGTGATTCTGGTGGGTCTGGTGGTTCTGGTGATTCTGGTGGGTCTGGTGGTTCTGGTGGTTCTGGTGGGTCTGGTGGGTCTGGTGGTTCTGGTGATTCTGGTGGGTCTGGTGGTTCTGGTGGTTCTGGTGGGTCTGGAGGTTCTGGTGGGTCTGGTGGTTCTGGTGGGTCTGGTGGTTCTGGTGATTCTGGTGGGTCTGGTGGTTCTGGTGGTTCTGGTGGGTCTGGGGGGTCTGGTGGTTCTGGTGGGTCTGGAGGTTCTGGTGGGTCTGGTGGTTCTGGTGGGTCTGGTGGTTCTTGTGGGTCTGGTGGTTCTGGTGGTTCTGGTGGGTCTGGTGGTTCTGGTGGTTCTGGTGGGTCTGGAGGTTCTGGTGGGTCTGGTGGTTCTGGTGGGTCTGGTGGTTCTGGTGGTTCTGGTGGTTCTGGTGGGTCTGGTGGTTCTGGTGGGTCTGGAGGTTCTGGTGGGTCTGGTGGTTCTGGTGAGTCTGGTGGGTCTGGTGGTTCTTGTGGGTCTGGTGGTTCTGGTGGGTCTGGTGGTTCTGGTGGGTCTGGAGGTTCTGGTGGGTCTGGTGGTTCTGGTGGGTCTGGTGGTTCTGGTGGTTCTGGTGGGTCTGGAGGTTCTGGTGGGTCTGGAGGTTCTGGTGGGTCTGGTGGTTCTGGTGAGTCTGGTGGGTCTGGTGGTTCTTGTGGGTCTGGTGGTTCTGGTGGGTCTGGTGGGTCTGGTGGGTCTGGTGGTTCTGGTGGGTCTGGTGGTTCTTGTGGGTCTGGTGGTTCTGGTGGTTCTGGTGGTTCTGGTGGTTCTGGTGGTTCTGGTGGGTCTGGAGGTTCTGGTGGGTCTGGTGGTTCTGGTGAGTCTGGTGGGTCTGGTGGGTCTGGTGGTTCTTGTGGGTCTGGTGGTTCTGGAGGTTCTAGTGGTTCTGGTGGTTCTGGTGGTTCTGGTGGGTCTGGTGGTTCTGGTGGGTCTGGTGGGTCTGGTGGGTCTGGTGGTTCTGGTGGGTCTGGTGGTTCTTGTGGGTCTGGTGGTTCTGGTGGGTCTGGTGGGTCTGGTGGGTCTGGTGGTTCTGGTGGGTCTGGTGGTTCTGGTGGGTCTGACCTGGACGACGATCTGGGTGCGGAACTCTCTGGAGAGATGATCCATGGAAAGGTTGAGCCGATCGTACAGCTGACCGAAGTTCCTCTCCACAGGAATCTGCTCCCTGCACCACGGAGTCATGACTGAAGGACGGGAACAGAGCCGTTAGAAACACGGACAGTTACAGGTCAAAGGCTAAAGGTCATCATCCTGAACCAATATGGCTGCTTGGAGGGGTTGAAGCTGATGATGCTACTGCTGCTGGTCACGTTTTCCAATGGTGGACATGCTTCTGCTAATCCCCTAACCAAGTAAGAGCGAAGCTCGTTTTTAGTTTAGCACGTTAGCATTTTCGGTAACTTTTAAAACATTTAGCAACCCTAGCTTCCCCTAAATAATTTTTTTGGGATAAATTCCAAACCACTAATTTTATTGCCTGTTTTGTAGACATTCATTAGCGTTTTAGCATTACATTCAACTTGCATAGCGCTGTACAAACACATTAGCACCAAGCAATGTGTTTGTATAGCGCTTTAGCGATAGCTTCTCCTAAGAACCATGTTTGAACTGCTCTTTAGCATTAGTGTGGGGTAAATATCTTGCTACGCTGTAGAACTAGAATTCATAATTAGTGCTTAGGGTTAGCACAGCTAACTTTTTAGCAAGCAGTGCCCACCACTCTGTTTTTTGCTAATGCTAGCCAAACTGGAGGCTATTATGTCTCTTTTCGCATCTATTTCAGGCTAAATGACTCAGTGTGTAAAACGGTCACCAGAAATAAGTTTGAATTTACTTTTTATACAGAAACTCACTTCTCAAGATGTCACACAGGAAGTCGAATTTCATTGAAATACAGAGGATGTGGTTGATGATGGGGACAGGAATGGCTTTCATGCACTTATTCCACTTCTGCTTGAACCAGCCAGCGCAGCGCCGGATGCCTTCGTTCACCATACCTGAGCACAGAAGGGCTTCAAAGACACAGAACCGCTCGAACAGAACCGCTGGTCTGGACCAGGTTACAGGTCCAGAAATGACCACTGGTTTCAAAGCTTCGTATTTAGGAGAATGAGGCGTTCCTCTCCTGGCGCTCATGCCGCCCTGGGCGGTTGCCCATATTGCCAATATCAGAAACCGCCAGTGGAAAGTCCTAACTGAGTCTTTGAACTACGACAGAGTATTAGGTCCAGACTAAGAGATTTCTTTAAATGACAAGAACAGAGTTATGATATTATGACATAAAAATGGGCATCAGAAAGTCATAAAACATCTAGAAAATGAGAAGCTCGATGGAGTCATGAAGACGTAAGCAGCTCGTCCAGGTCATGGTTCTTTCTTCTTTTCCGTTGTCGATCAATCAATTCAAAGTCCAATAGTAATCTGATGCAGATGTGTGAACAGATTAAGGTTGTCGTGTTTGTAAAACATTTAATGCCATTTCTAGTATCATTTCCATGTTGGATTCATTTGTTCTCATAATATGAGGAACCAGGACGAGTTTCTCCTGGTGTTATTATCATGTTATTCTCATATTTTTCATGTTGTTTTCTTGTTCTGGTCCGACCAGATCTGGTGATAATATATTCCATTATTGTTTATAAAACACTCTTTTTCTGGTTGTTTCCTCTAAGTGGCGCCCTGGTTCCAACATCTTTAAAAATCTGATTCAGACACAACGTGTGGCGTTTGCAGAGACCCAGGTCCAGAACCGGGTCCAGAACCAGTTGCAGGTCGGCCTCACCGTCACAGCGCCTCCTGGTGTTGAAGGCAAACTGCTCCTGAGTGCTGTTTCTCTGGGCGGCGCCACGGGTTTCTGTTGGATCGGATTATATCCGTATTGCTGCAGAACTTCGTCTCGGATGTTCTGGAACTTCTTGCTGATGTCCAGAGAGTCCGACTCAAACTCCACTTTATCTTTCTGAGAGAAAAACACAGATGGGTCCATTACAGCAGAACCTGGCAGAACCAGGTTCTGCTCTAGCACAGTGACACCTAGGGCCGTTCTGATCAGAAACTTTTTGCCCAAAAGAAAAATAAAGGAGAAGCAGGATGTCCAAAGTGCGGCTCGGGGGCTCGCGGTCCATGGGGTGAATCTGCAGGGCCTGGCTGGAGGTCGAACCACATGGAGACGTTTTGATTTTAACGAGAGCAGAATCATTTCTGATCAAATAAAAATAACCAGATGTTCTACTTCCTTCTGACGTCACAGTAAATAAATCAGATTCTGATTAAACAAACAGATTTTCAATAATGAATTAATACAATAAGCTTTTTAGAGGAAGACCCATAAATCCTGGTCTAATTGCGTAGAATACAATAAATATGTTCTCTTTTTTAAATTTATATGTGTATTTTAATAAAGAAAAACAAGTAAATCCCTATAACTTTAAGATGTGGAATAATTTATGCATCACTAACTTTTTAAAAATAGAACAATTTACTGCTTAGTTTATTGTTCAGCTTCGGAAAAAATCTACTACAGCTTTGTGATTATAGTTTTTAAGATTATTGAGGCTGATGTGAGGAAAGGTTTGGACACCCTGCAGTAATCAATACACTTGATCAGAAGCTTTGATGTTGCAGTGACTGTTTGTGTACCTGCCGTCATGACCCCTGACCCCCCTCACCATCAGTTGCTTGGCAACCATCAGGAAGGGCTTGGTGGCGAGCCGCCACAGCACCCTGCTGTGCTGCACCTGCAGGTCCAGGTTGCAGCTGAGCGACAGCGCCGCCGCCTCGGCGTTCCGCTCCATGTTCGAGATCGGACCTGCCGACGGAGACATGGGACAGCAAGTCGCAGATACGGAGCTCAAACGGGGCCAAAAACATTGTTCAAAAGAAAAAAACACTGAAATCTGAAAAGTAGATTTGAACTTCTTAAGTTTCAAATATTTTTATCAGTTTCCAGCTTCTTTCAGCATCAAAACTTTTTTCTGTTTCAGTTTTTTGTTTTTGAACAAACTTTATGGCCCTGGAATGACGGAGGCTTACTGCAGCACAGTGAAACCTACTGGCAGCACAGTGACACCTAGTGGCAGCACAGTGACACCTAGTGGCAGCACAGTGACTCCTAGTGGCAGCACAGTGACACCTAGTGGCAGCACAGTGACTCCTAGTGGCAGCACAGTGACTCCTAGTGGCATCACAGTGACTCCTAGTGGCAGCACAGTGACACCTAGTGGCAGCACAGTGACACCTAGTGGCAGCACAGTGACTCCTAGTGGCAGCACAGTGACACCTAGTGGCAGCACAGTGACACCTAGTGGCAGCACAGTGACACCTAGTGGCAGCACAGTGACACCTAGTGGCAGCACAGTGACTCCTAGTGGCAGCACAGTGACACCTAGTGGCAGCACAGTGACACCTAGTGGCAGCAGTGACACCTAGTGGCAGCACAGTGACACCTAGTGGCAGCACAGTGACACCTAGTGGCAGCACAGTGACACCTAGTGGCAGCACAGTGACACCTAGTGGCAGCACAGTGACACCTAGTGGCAGCACAGTGACTCCTAGTGGCAGCACAGTGACTCCTAGTGGCAGCACAGTGACTCCTAGTGGCAGCACAGTGACACCTAGTGGCAGCACAGTGACACCTAGTGCTGCAGAAAATGTTTGCACAACTCCTGAGATTCGCTCATGTCTGGAGGCAAAAATATGGAGCTAGATTTGTTTCACAGTTGAATAAAAACAACTAATCTCAATTTAAATATATATATATTGTGGTCAAATTTTTGGAATTGTTATCCTTTTTTAAACAAAAAAAGTTTTCAATTAAAATCACTTGTTTTTGTCTCATGAAGTGAAAAAGTATGTGCAAAACATAAACATTCATTTGGCTTCGCTTGCGATTCTCACATGAACATCCTGAAGATATGTGAGATTTCTTCTTTGAAAACAGTTTAAATGTTCAAATGTCCACAGACTGGTCAGTGTTACTTACTGTTCTCAAAATGACGGGAACTGAAAGTCCGGCCAGGATGTTCATGTGAACAAAAACTCACATGAACCAAAACATGTGGAGCATCAAACAAAACTTTGGGAACCGCAGCCAAAAACTGAGGCTGTCAAAAAATTAAAATGAAAGTTTATGTTTTGCAAATAACTTTTTCACTTTATGAAACAAAAGAGTGATTTTCATTTTAAAAAAAGTTTTTTAAACAAAACTTTTTTTCTTTTTAAAAAATCATTACAATCCCAAATGTAATGATTTGTTTTGAACACAATTTTATTTTTTAAACTGAGATGAGTTTTTTATTGAATAATTGTGAAACAAATTTTTCTCCAGATAAAATAATTTCCAGGATTGTAGGGAAAAGATGCAGGAATAATTTACAGACCAGCAAAATGATCAGAAATTACAGCAGGAGAGTCTGGAGAGTGTATGTGTATGTGTGTGAGTGTGTGTGTGTGTGGTGTGTGTGTGTGTGTGTGTGTGTGTGTGTGTGTGTGTGTGTGTGTGTATGTGTACCTTTGTACAGAATCATCACAATCATAACCATCAGGTAGGAGCGACCTCGAGAGCCGAGGATGCTGGGTAATGTGAGGAGGATGGTGCACCTGAAGGACGAGGACAGGATCCCACCTATGATACACACACCTGAAACACACACACACACACACACACACACGCTTGTGTTCACCTGATCAGGATGTGGTTTAAAGGAGGAATGTGAGTCTGACGTCTCCTCACCGACAAATGCAATCCCCACTGCCAGCTTCAGGTCAAAGGTCAGCGGTAAGTTGTGGGAAAATCCCAGGTACAAAACTAAAACATAGACAACAACAAAATAGATTTTATTACGTTTTAAAAATCCATCTTTATGAAATTCGGAGCAAAGTGTCTTCATTTTCCTCTTTAGATTTTTTTGCTGAATATTTTAAAAGTCATTTTTATTTTTTCATTTTTTACTTGTATGAATATTTGCAATATTTTCTTTTTATGTCTCTATTACAAAATGTGAAACTGTGGTAAAAAAGAGTCGGGCAAACACACATTTCTGCTGCAGTTCATCCATTTTGTTTGCCAAACATCTCAGAAGGACCATCATGATCAGCAGAAGAGACGATTTGAACTTTGTTGTTCACTGGGAATCTGGGATTTACAAGCTGACAGTGAAAAAAGAGAACGAGAAACCCACTTGAAAAATGTTCATTTGTTACATGTCATCCAATTAAGTTTATTCAGTTGTCATGTAAAGTATGACATGTAGCAAATTCACAATTGTTTTTAAATTGGAGCTCCATTCTCTTGTTTCAGTGAAGTTCTGAAAACTCAAATTATTTGAGTTTTTAATTCATTAATCATCTATGGAAGCAGAAACCTGCCATCCAGACAAAAGGGAAGTTGAGTGATGTCACTTTTGGTTGTGAAAATATTTTTGTTGGAAAATATATTCTTCATGTTTGTGCAACATATTTTGATGTTCTTGAATATATATATATATCTATATGTATATCTATCTATCTACATCTATATCTATATCTATCTATATATATATAGATATATATAGATAGATATAGATATAGATAGATAGATAGATAGAGATAGATAGATAGATAGATAGATAGATAGATAGATAGATAGATAGATATAGATAGATAGATAGATAGATAGATAGATAGATAGATAGATAGATAGATAGATAGA
Source organism: Poeciliopsis prolifica (assembly GCF_027474105.1). Classification (NCBI taxonomy): domain Eukaryota; kingdom Metazoa; phylum Chordata; class Actinopteri; order Cyprinodontiformes; family Poeciliidae; genus Poeciliopsis; species Poeciliopsis prolifica. The sequence continues at coordinate 1,130,324 of NW_026562467.1, read as the reverse complement.
TAGATAGATAGATAGATAGATAGATAGATAGATAGATAGATAGATAGATAGATAGATAGATAGATAGATAGATAGATAGATATATTCAAGAGCTGACTGGATAGCTCAATACATAAGGCATCAGTATATCACCCGAGAGGGCAGGGTTCGAATCCAGTCTGGGGTCCTTAGGCAAGACCCTTCAAGCTACTGCCTACCTCATACCATGAGAGATACTAAGTTGCGTAACATGCCGGCTCAGACGTCGCCCGGCCAAACAAGGTCTGCGTCAGGTGTTGGGGAACCAGAGCACCTTCATGACAAATGGGCTACTGGAACAAGACGGAAATGGGCGAGAGATGAAAATGTGGATCTGTTGGAATGCTACTCAAGTAACCCTAGTGAGAGAGGTTACATGAAAAGACTGGGGAAGGAATGGTTACTTCGATCCCCAGTCAACACTAAGCGCTAAACAACTAGTAGCTCAGTGTTCTAACATCCACAAACGGCAACTGCTATCACAACTTGAGATTGACGAGATACAACACAAATGCTACGGCAAAAGGGAGGAACCCGGATGTCAGGACTGTGGGGACTTAACTACAAGGGGACTTAACTGCTGACCAGTAATCAGACAATCATGACCTGAATCAGACCCATAACAGAAACTCAGCATCAATGATCCTTGAGATACTTGGCTATAAGAGCAACCATGAGACCCAATACCCACCATGGAAAAGACGGTTAGAGGCTAAAATCAAGGTAACAAGGAGGGAAGTGAGCCAACTGTCAGAGCTCCACAAGGGTACAATGAAAAGACCATTACCCAACCAGCTAAGGTGTACTCTCAATGGCAGGGTAATAACAACAGAGCATACCACCAAGGCTGGAGACTGAACAATACTGGAAAGGGAGGCGTCCCACAACAGCAATGCACAGTGGCTGATCTCTCTACGAGAGAACCACAGCAACCTCCCGGTAACCATCACTGTTACCGAGTCTCAGGTATGAAAAACTGGACAGCACCAGGGCCTGACATGATCCATGCCTACTGGCTAAAGAAACTCACTGCTCTCCATGAGCGACTGGCAGCCCAAATGAACCAGCTGCTACAAAGTGGGACTCACCCTGAATGGTTAACTGAAGGGCGGACAATCCTAATCCAGAAGGATCCATCAAAGGGTCCAGTCCCACCCAACTACCGACCAATAACCTGCCTCTCCACAACCTGGAAGCTCATGTCAGGCATCATAGCGGCCAAGATAAGCAAACACATGGATAAACACATGAGCACGGCACAGAAGGGTATCGGTGTAAATACCAGAGGAGCCAAACACCAACTCCTCGTAGACCGCACAGTTGCCCGAGACTGCAAAACCCGACACACCAACCTGTGCATGGCTTGGATCGATTACAAGAAAGCCTATGACTCAATGCCGCATACTTGGATCATTGAATGCCTAGAGATGTATAACATCAACAGGATTCTGAAAGCCTTCATTGCAAACTCGATGAAGCTGTGGAAAACCACCCTTGAAGCCAACTGCAAACCACTTGCACAAGTGTCCATCAAATGTGGCATATACCAAGGAGATGCTCTGTCCCCGCTACTGTTCTGCATAGGCCTGAACCCCCTCAGCCAAATTATCAACAAGACTGGCTACGGATACCGACTCAAAAATGGGGCCAACATCAGTCACCTACTCTACATGGATGACATCAAGCTGTATGCCAAGAGTGAGCGAGACATCGACTCACTGATCCACACCACCAGGATCTACAGCACTGACATTGGGATGTCATTCGGACTAGAGAAGTGTGGTCGGCTGATCACAAAGAGGGGGAAGGTCATCCGCACAGAAGGGGTCTCACTCCCAGAAGGAACAATAGCAGACATAGAGGACAGTTACAAGTACCTAGGTATACCACAACAAATGGCAACCTCGATGAGGTCACAAGGAAAGGAGCCACAGCTAAATACCTCCAACGAATAAGGCAAGTCCTGAGAAGCCAGCTCAATGGCAAGAACAAAATCCGTGCAATAAACAGCTATGCCCTGCCAGTAATCAGATACCCTGCTGGAATAATTAGCTGGCCAAAGGAGGAGATAAAGCCACAGATATTAAGACCAGAAAGCTACTAACAATGCATGGAGGGTTCCATCCCAAATCCAGCACCCTGAGACTGTACGAGCCACAAGGACGGAGGCAGAGGACTAGTGAGTGTGAGAACCACTGTCCAGGACGAAACAACTAAGATCCATAAATACATCAGGGACAAAGCCTGTGGTCATCGGGGCCCTCGGGGCAGTAACCCCCAAACTGGATCAATGGCTACAACAGATCCCAGGAACAACATCAGACATCTCAGTCCAGAAATGTGCAGCAGTCCTTGGCACAAGATACTGCAGAACCCTCAAGCTCCCAGGCCTCTGGCCTGGGAGCTTGAGGGTAGAGGACCCGGTAGAGGACCCGAGCTCAGAGGATAAGAACCACCCGCGGTGGGTGAGAAGGGAATTTTATATATATATATATATATATAATACCAGAGGCCTGGGAGCTATATATATATATATATAGATAGATAGATAGATAGATAGATAGATAGATAGATAGATAGATAGATAGATAGATAGATAGATAGATAGATAGATAGATAGATAGATAGTAGATAGATAGATAGATAGATAGATAGATAGATAGATAGATAGATAGATAGATAGATAGATAGATAGATAGTAGATAGATAGATAGATAGATAGATAGATAGATAGATAGATAGATAGATAGATAGAATTCTAACACCAGAAAAAAGCCTTTTAATAATTTTACATTATAAAATGTATATGGTATGAACATGATTATGTATTTATTAAGGAATAAAATGAAAGTAAAACAGTTCAGTATATTACAGTTCTGTGTTCAGACAATGAAATATATCATGTTCTTAATTATTCAAATAAAATATTTTTTATGTTCTACAATAGATTTCTTTGTGTTGAATAATAATTTTTTATACAGTAAAGTTGTACAACTTTTTGGTTATAATGTGATACTAAGCAATAAACTATATCATAATCTGCTGGTTGTATAAAAACAGAAGAAATTAAACCCCACTTTGTTGCTATGGTTACACATCTGATGACTGTGCAAGATTTAAAAAAATCAGGATTTAAAAGAATGTTTAGATCAATGAATGAAAAAACTAAAACATCAAACAGAGAAACATTTAGAAAATGAATATTACATATTCACTGTGTGGCCAAAATATGTAATGATTAAATCCTAAGAGCAATTTAGTAGCATTTATTAAAATATGAAAGAAAAAAGAGTACAATAAAAACAAAAACATGCAGCTATTGAAATAAAAACATTAACAAACACTGAGGCATTTAAAACGCAGTAATTAAAGCTGTGAAACCAAACTGCTGTAAATATGTAGTTTTCCATATTGATATTTTTCCATATTGATATTTTTCCATATTGATGTTTTTTCATATTGATATTTTTCCATATTGATGTTTTTTCATATTGATGTTTTTTCATATTAATATTTTTCCATATTGATATTTTTCCATATAAATTTTTTTCCATATTGATGTTTTTCCATATTGATAATTTTTCATATTGATGTTTTTCCATATTGATATTTTTCCATATTGATGTTTTTTCATATTGATATTTTTCCCTATTGATGTTTTTTCATATTAATATTTTTCCATATTGATATTTTTCCATATAAATTTTTTTCCATATTGATATTTTTCCATATTAATATTTTTCCATATTGATGTTTTTCCATATTGATATTTTTCCATATTAATATTTTTCCATATTAATATTTTTCCATATTAATGTTTTTCCATATTGATATTTTTCCATATTGATATTTTTCCATATTAATATTTTTCCATATTGATGTTTTTCCATATTGATATTTTTCCATATTGATGTTTTTCCATATTGATGTTTTTCCATATTGATGTTTTTCCATATTAATATTTTTCCATATTGATATTTTTCCATATTGATGTTTTTTTTATTGATTTTTTTTTGATTTTTTCATATTGATTTTCCATATTAATGTTTTTCCATATTGATATTTTTCCATATTGATGTTTTTCCATATTGATGTTTTTCCATATTAATATTTTTCCATATTGATATTTTTCCATATTGATGTTTTTCCATATTAATATTTTTCCATATTGATATTTTTCCATATTGATGTTTTTCCATATTAATATTTTTCCATATTGATGTTTTTTCATATTGATATTTTTTCATATTGATGTTTTTCCATATTGATGTTTTTCCATATTGATATTTTTCCATATTGATGTTTTTCCATATTAATGTTTTTCCATATTAATGTTTTTCCATATTGATATTTTTCCATATTGATGTTTTTCCATATTAATGTTTTTCCATATTGATATTTTTCCATATTGATGTTTTTTCATATTGATGTTTTTCCATATTAATATTTTTCCATATTGATATTTTTCCATATTGATGTTTTTTCATATTGATATTTTTCCATATTGATGTTTTTTCCATATTGATATTTTTCCATATTGATGTTTTTCCATATTAATGTTTTTCCATATTGATATTTTTCCATATTGATGTTTTTCCATATTAATATTTTTCCATATTGATATTTTTCCATATTGATATTTTTTCATATTGATATTTTTCCATATTGATGTTTTTCCATATTAATATTTTTCCATATTGATATTTTTCCATATTGATGTTTTTTTCATATTGATATTTTTTCATATTGATGTTTTTCCATATTGATGTTTTTCCATATTAATATTTTTCCATATTGATATTTTTCCATATTGATGTTTTTCCATATTAATGTTTTTCCATATTGATATTTTTCCATATTAATATTTTTCCATATTGATGTTTTTTCATATTGATATTTTTTCATATTGATGTTTTTCCATATTGATGTTTTTCCATATTAATATTTTTCCATATTGATATTTTTCCATATTGATGTTTTTTCATATTGATATTTTTCCATATTGATATTTTTCCATATTGATATTTTTCCATATTGATGTTTTTTCATATTGATATTTTTCCATATTGATGTTTTTTCCATATTGATATTTTTCCATATTAATATTTTTCCATATTGATATTTTTCCATATTGATGTTTTTCCATATTAATATTTTTCCATATTGATATTTTTCCATATTGATGTTTTTCCATATTAATATTTTTCCATATTGATGTTTTTTCATATTGATATTTTTCCATATTGATGTTTTTCCATATTAATGTTTTTCCATATTAATGTTTTTCCATATTGATATTTTTCCATATTGATGTTTTTCCATATTAATGTTTTTCCATATTAATGTTTTTCCATATTGATATTTTTCCATATTGATATTTTTCCATATTGATGTTTTTTCATATTGATGTTTTTCCATATTAATATTTTTCCATATTAATATTTTTCCATATTGATGTTTTTTCATAATGATATTTTTCCATATTGATGTTTTTTCCATATTGATATTTTTCCATATTGATGTTTTTCCATATTAATATTTTTCCATATTAATATTTTTCCATATTGATGTTTTTTCATATTGATATTTTTTCATATTGATGTTTTTCCATATTGATGTTTTTCCATATTAATATTTTCCATATTGATATTTTTCCATATTGATGTTTTTCCATATTGATGTTTTTCCATATGAATATTTTTCCATATTGATATTTTTCCATATTGATATTTTTCCATATTAATATTTTTTCCATTGATATTTTTCCATATTGATTTTTTTCCATATTTATATTTTTCCATATTAATATTTTTCCATATTGATGTTTTTTCATATTGATATTTTTTCATATTGATGTTTTTCCATATTGATGTTTTTTCATATTAATATTTTTCCATATTGATATTTTTCCATATTGATGTTTTTTCATATTGATATTTTTCCATATTGATATTTTTCCATATTGATGTTTTTCCATATTAATATTTTTCCATATTAATATTTTTCCATATTGATATTTTTCCATATTGATATTTTTCCATATTGATGTTTTTCCATATTAATATTTTTCCATATTGATATTTTTCCATATTGATGTTTTTCCATATTGATGTTTTTCCATATTAATATTTTTCCATATTAATCTTTTTCCATATTGATATTTTTTCATATTGATATTTTTCCATATTGATGTTTTTCCATATTAATATTTTTCCATATTAATATTTTTCCATATTGATGTTTTTCCATATTAATATTTTTCCATATTGATATTTTTCCATATTGATATTTTTCCATATTAATCTTTTTCCATATTGATATTTTTTCATATTGATATTTTTCCATATTGATGTTTTTCATATTGATGTTTTTCCATATTAATGTTTTTCCACATGCTCTCTCTGTTACTGACATCAGAACTGTTAAAGATGAACGTCACAGAAACAGAGAAGTTTAAATGTCTGGTATTTTCAGGCAGGTTCCGGTTCTGGTTCTGGTCCCGGTCGGTTTACCTGCGCCGCCCGCCGCGCCGAACAGGCCGCTGGCGGCCCGGGCGGTCCAGCTGCCCTCCGGGAGCCGGACGGACCTGCAGCCCGGCGGAGGGACCCCGCACATCTGGAGGAGGCCGCCGGCAGGTCGCTGCGGGTCAGGGAACAGCTGGAGGTCACTGCGGGTCACGATGCGCCATCATTTAGCGGTTCTGACGAACTGTTGAGCTTCCGGGGCAGAACCTGTGGTCCCCATGGCAACCGCTTTCCGTTGGTCCCAAATGAACAAGATGGAACCAGAGGAGAAACGACACCTGCTGAACCGGGACATCGCTGTCCAGGTGGAGAGAGGCGGAGCCACACAGACACTCAGAGGACACCTGGACAGGTAGTTAGCATCCGGGCAGTTAAAGTAGCTCTGACCCCAGTCCTGGCGGATGTGGGTCGGTTGGAAACACAAGTTAAAGTTCCTTTGCTAAAAATGTTACTTAATTAACTCATTTAATACTCTAAGATTACATGATCAGACAGATACAAGTATACAATTATGTGCAAATTCTGATATTTTAAGGACTAAAGAATGCAAAACATACCAAAATAGTTTAATTTTTCATTACAAAATTAAAAATTGAGGCAGAAATGAACAAGTTTTGCCATAAAACCGTTGAAGCTTCTTACAGTTGGTTCAAAATCCTTGCATGACAAAAACAGGCGACAAATATTAAGTTACAGCAGGAAAATAAATGAAAGGTTTAAAAACAATGAAAATACATCAATGCTCCAGTTAGTGGTCAAAGGCAGATCTAAACTTGTGATGATTTAAAGGAACTCGGTGTCCTTCAGAGTCCTCCTCGTCGATGGTTTTCACGTTTCCAGATGTGTGTGCATACAAGCTGATTGCTGCTTTTCCATATTTGGTTCTGGTTCCGAACCTGCAGACCTGACAGAACCAGAAGGTTGACATACAGATCTTTAACGTACGAGTATGTATGGATTAGTTTCCCTAGATCTTACTGAGGCATCAGCCCTCTAATCCTGGAAATGAGAGAAGGCTGACTTTGTAAATGTCTTTATGTGGCTCTGAAGGTTCAGGTCAGAGTTCATCACTGAACCCTGATTTCAACATGATCTCTAGTTTCCAGCTGGAATCACTGAAGCTGTCTGAGTAAAGCTAACGAGTTACTAGCCAGATCAAGGTAGCATAAAGCTAACAACATCTTGGCGCCAGAAGACACCTGAACAAGTAGCTAGCACTAAAGCTAGCACTAGAGCTAACACTAAAGCTAGCACTAAAGCTAACACTTAAGACAGTTGCTGATAAACTGTAAATAGATTATCTTAGGTTTTGTGCAATTTGTTTAGTTTGACATCATTACGCCTGAAACTATTGGAGAATTGTGAAGCACAAAACTCTCAAATAAATGGATAAACGAAACAAACCACAGAGACGAGTTCTTACTGCCAGCCACGACGTGTCGGGAGATTTATTAACATGTCCTTTGTTTGAGGTATTTATTAACATACCTCAAACAGACATTGTTCTCAAAATACAATTTCCCAAAATCTCCAAAAATTTCCAGAAAATCTCTCCGTTCTTTGTGTCCAGACGTTTTTTATAGCTTCCAATGACGTCAAGGGTTTGAGAGAAGTTTTGACCAATCCAAATATCTATGTTGGTTTTGCGTCAAGATTCTGGTTGCCCATTGACTGAGTGTGTGTTGGAGTTTCCCCGAAATACTGATGACCTCTTGATCTGAACATCTGCTCCACACCAGAACTGCAAAGCAAGTCAATTAATAATAATTGTTGTTCTTATCTGTCCTCACAGTTCACTTTTCAACCCGAGTTTTGGTCCAACTTTTGTGCTTTTTCCAGGTCAGATCGACCTACTGGCGCCAGCAATCTTTTCTACAAAAACAACTCCTTAAAAAGTATTTCTGCTCTAACAAAACCGTCCCACTGCTGGCAGTTCATCTGACGCTAGCATACAGCTAATATGTTGCTGCTAACTGTTAGCTTAAGGCTAGCTACCAGTCCAGGAACTCTTTAATTATTGTCATTCAGTGATTTAATTTTTATTGCTCAAACATGGAGATGAATTCCTCTGGAATGTGTTCAGATCCTGTTAAGGTTCCATCTCCACATGTTGGAGAAAGAGAGCAAAGCCTGACGGGTTCTGCTCGGTGCTTCCAGGCCCGGTGTGCGCGCTCGCCGCAGAAGGAGGAAACTCGGCGCCCAGCTGGTGCAGGCAGGACGGAGGCTGGTGGCGTTTCTCATTGGCCTCCTGCTGGCCTTTATCTATGGACTGCTGGGCTTCGTGCTGCAGAAACAGCCACTGCGGTTCTGCGTCAACTCCACACTGATCCTGGCTGGGCTCATCGCGTTTGGCATGGGGCTGTCAGTCGGCCTCCGGGCCACCGTCATGGTCATGCTGCCCACCTTGTTCTCAGGTGAGTTGAGGCGTTCACCTGAGTCTGTCGGAGCTGGACGTTGTTAGTAAGCTGTTCGGTCTTCTGGTGCAGCACGCGGCGTCCTGATCCTGTTCGTGTCGGTGGTGGTGTCCGGGCCCATGAGGAACACGATAGTGAACACGGAGCGGGGCGCTGCCAGCGTGGTGTGCAGCGTCGAGCTGGCAGCCAATCAGACGAAAGAGCTGATGCAGAAAGCGGCCACGCCTCTCTTCTGTAAGACACGCCCCCTCAGAAATCATGTGGCATTAAAGGGGCATATTCTGCTTTTCTAGCCTGCTTTTCAATCCTGTTGACATCTAAATCATTCATGGCGGTCTGTATAAAGTGGAACTGTGACACCTTGGTCTTAATTCCTCGTTATCATAGCGCGACGTGATGACGCGTTTTGGCCCCGCCCCCCTAATTGATCAAAGGAGACCATCAACAGCAGATTCTTCATCCAGCCTTACATGTTAGAGCCAGAAAATGCTACCACCACATGAACGAACACAATTGCTAAACATGGTAGCTTAGTTAGCACGTTAGCTAATGCTAAAAATGTCACTGACTGCATTTGGATCATGTGTTCCTCAAGACCAAAACAGCAGAAAACTGTGCCAAACTGTTTATGTAATAATGCGATTCAAAGTGAATGGTTTTGTCCCGAAGGACCTTAAGCTAGCACACAGCGCTAACAAAAGCAGAGCACACAATGCTACTGCTAGGATGGCTAGGACGTCATTCCGACATTACATGTGTGCAGTAAAACACACAGCAACTGCACATTTTGATTTATCTACTTGTAACTTCCTTTAATTTTCACTACAAAATGGCTGCGAGAAATAAAAATAGTGGAGTCAAGGAAACTAGTTAGCTGGAAGTCCATGACCTTGTTTAGCTGTTCTGAGGCAATTAATGTCACATAATAGTTCAAAATATAGAATAGAATAGAGAATGCTGAACGGATTGAAAAATATGACCCAAACAGAATATAAAGAGATTTATGCATCACTGGACTGAACTTTTCTGCACACCAACAAATTGTATTTAAAGGCTGAAAAAGTGGATTTTGCCCTTTAAAATGAACAAAAAGTATTTAGGTTCTTCAGAATAAATGAATAATTTGTTGGGTTTGTTTGCAGCTGCCGTTGATGAAATCAGAAAGATCAGCAGAAACGCGTACGCCATGGTAGGAAGAGTCCAAAACTTCATCAATACGATGACAGACAGCGTCCGCCATGTTGGTCAGTCATCCTTCTGAACACAATTAGGCAACAAAAGTCTGTGCAGTGATCAAAGGTCCTCCATTGTTATCTTCAGGTTTTGGTTGCTTTGTCTTTTTTTTAAAAGTCTGTTTGTATAAGTTAACGTAAGCTTTGACCCCACAGCTCGGACCCTGAGGAACGTCCTTCACTTCCTGGTGGACATTGGAGACATTTGCAATGATAAAATGGGCGGTCCGTACAGGAAGTGCCGTGATCTGTTCGCCCAGGGTCGCAAAAACTGTAACAACCTGCTGAAGGAGTTCAACTTCCTTTGTCAAATCGTAGATGCCTTCCTGCCGCTTTGCAACCTCGCTCGTGGTGCGTTCACTGACATCACTTCCTGTAGATAATTGCTTTCACTCCAAAATTAAAACTATTGTTCACCTGGCAGTGACTACTTCCTTGTAGCAGGAGGCTATGGCCATTCTGAAGCTACTGATCTGATTAATGACAGACACTGGTCCTAGCTGAAGAAAAAACCACTAACTAGCATTAGCTTTGATAGGTTAATGCTTGGCAAAGTTCGGCTGGTCACCCACTGGAGTTCCTACTTCCTACTGCCTAACACCAATTTATCCAAGGCTAATGCTAACCAATACAAGGCTAACAATAGTCTGTACAAAGCTAATTTTAAGCAGTAAAAGGCTATCACCAGTCTGTGCAAAGCTAATGCTGACCAGTACAAGGCTAACACCAGTTTATCTGAGGCTAATGCTAACCAGTAAAAGGCTAACACCAATCTATCCTCGGCTAATAAACAGAACAGAAACAACACACTGGAAAAACACAAAATCTTTCCAAGAATGTTGGTTTAATTTCCAGTGCAAATATCTTAATACACTTGAAATAAAACAAAACCTAAATCTTAAGTAACTTTTCAGATTGCTGTAAGTCAATAATTTTGCATTGCTGAAAACTGATAATTGGTGGCAGATTATTGGCAGAAAAATGTCTTGTTATAAGCAGATTTATCTGCCAACGGAACTGGAACTTTTTCATCGATGTTAAACAATTATTGACTTTAAAGAAGCTGAAAAGTTACTTGTAAGTTAGTTTTGACTTATTTCAGGGATAGTTAGATACTTGCACTAGAAACTAGATCATATTTACTTGGTAGGATTTTGTATTTTTACAGTGCAATGAAAATGAATGATGATATCTCTGTAAACAAAATGGTCCTTCAAAAGAAATGAACAGTTCAGACTGAAGACAAAAACGAAAACTCATGCAAATTGAGTTTCATTAATTCATCATGTGATTAACTGATTTATTGATTATCGCAAATAACTTTGGTGTATTTCAGCTGGAGAGCTGTTCTGCATCATCCCGTCGTACGTAGCGGCCCACCTGAAGAAGCACCTGGCGGAGCGTGAGTGACCTCCGCCTGCAGTGAGTGACCTCCGGCTGCTGCAGCCGCCACCTAATCGCTCTCGCCTGTTTCAGCCACGGTCGCCGCGTTCAGGAATGATGCACGAGTTCGACTTCAACCTGTCGTCCACGGTGCGCTTCGAGGTGGACACCAACGCCAGCCGCACGCTGCATCAGGTCTACCAGGACATCCTGGCCCACATCTCCGCCGACCTGCAGAATTTCCAGGTGCTGAGCAAGGTGCTGGCCTACACCAACTTCGTGCTGCTGGGCTTCTCCTTCCTCAGGTCAGAGGTCACCGCTCAGCTGCACTCAGCCTCAGAAACACTCACGATAACGTGTCAGTGGCGTCAGTTTCCAAAATGATTTCAAAAATTAAATCTGAAAAGTGTGGCGTGCCTTTACATTCAGCTCACCTGAATTAACAGTGGAAAACGTTGTCCTATCAGTTTTAAACATCTACAGGCTTTTCGCTTTGTAAAGCAGCTTAGATTGGATGGAATTCAGGTCTGGACTTTGACTAGGACGTCGTGGAAATCTCAGGTATTCTGCATTTTCCTCCATGATTGTCCAGGAGTTTAGTTGAGTTTTAGTTTTCTTCCACTTCCTGTCTGCTGGTTGTTCTCTAAATAACTTATGAGACCAGAACCAGAACATCTGTGCTACATTTCATTTAGCGCCATCACAAATGCATGCCACACTTTTTAGATTTTATGTGAAAATATTTGGAAAACAAGGTTTAATAATAAGATCAATTCAAAGTGCTCCCTGCACTGCCATGCTGTCAGTTACAAAGTTTCCCATATTTGTGCGTGACGGCAAATGAGAGCTTTCATAAAGTATATTGTGCCACATTCTCTAGATATATTATAAATTATATTGTAGGAGGTATAGTTTTACTAAACCTTCTGTACATCAGGGTGTAAATACTGTGTGTGTGTGTGTGTGTGTGTGTGTGTGTGTGTGTGTGTGTGTGTGTGTGTGTGTGTGTGTGTGTGTGTGTGTGTGTGTGTGTGTGTGTGTGGGCAGGGCATTGATGTACCAGCGCCAGTACCTGCGGGATCTGCGCTTTGATAACTTATACATTAGCGCTCAGTTTAGAAAGCTGGACCAGCAGGTGGCGTCGGAGGGCGGAGCTTCGGTTCTGCCGCTGACGTGCAGAGAGGCGCAGACCTATGTGACGCCACGTAAGAACCGCCGCTTCACGTAGCGCTAACCAGAAGGCGCAGCAGCAGGTAGCGCTCTGCGTTTCTCTGCGTGTCTCTGCAGTGTCTCTGCAGTGTCTCTGCGTTTCTTTGCAGTGTCTCTGCAGTGTCTCTGCGTTTCTTTGCAGTGTCTCTGCAGTGTCTCTGTGTTTCTCTGCAGTGTCTCTGCAGTGTCTCTGCGTTTCTTTGCAGTGTCTCTGCAGTGTCTCTGCGTTTCTCTGCAGTGTCTCTGCAGTGTCTCTGCGTTTCTCTGCAGTGTCTCTGCGCCTGACGCAGCGGGAGCAGCACGGCATGCTGGTCCGGATGGCGGCCGTCTTCAGGCACCTGGTGGCGGGCGGCCTGATTGTGGCCATGGACTTCATGGTGTTCTGGATCCTGGACCAGGTGCACCACCAGGTGGAGGTGGACGTGGTGGCCAGAGGTGAGGCGTGATGCGGCATTGTTGTGTGGTCTCCATGGTCACGGCGCGTCCTCTCAGCCCCTTTCCAGGTGGCGGTCCAGGTGAACGGGTCGGGTTACTCCTCCGATATCTTCAGAGACCTGGTGGCGTCCTTCAACGTCTTCCAGACAGGAAACATCACCGTCATCAGCAGGAAGTGCCTGGTGGAGCCTCAGGAACCCGACCACAAAATCAACTTCCTGCTCGGTACCAGAACCAGAACCGGACCAGATCCAGAACAAGAACCAGGACCAGACCTAAAATTGTTCTGGTTCTGCAGGCTTCCTGCTGGGTATGGCTGCGGTCATCTCTCTGTTCAGCGGATTCGTTCAGCGCTTCAAACGGATCGCCTGTGCTTTTTATTATCCGGATCAGGAGCAGGTACTGAACACACTGCTGGCCATATGGAAGGCTATCCATATCAGAAAATAAAGAACGCTGCAGAAAACGTCCAAACATCGACTGGTTCCGGGTCTCAACCACGGCTGCAGTTAGCAATAAATTAGTTTAAATCACTTTAAATTAAATTTTCTTTCAGCTGCAGCAGAAATTTTGAACATATATTGATTTGTGGTTTGGTGAACTGACGGTCTGACAGAGACTCCCATCACTGTCCTTATGTTCTTGAGCATCGCGCTTAAACCGCAGGAGGGTTAAATATTCACAAAGAAGTTTTTGTCACATGTGTTAATATTCCTTTACCAAATAGTTTATTGTATGGATTTTGGCCTTTCTGGATTTCCGTAGAAGTGAGCCTGCTGTTCAGTTTTTGTTTATCTGCAGCTTTACAGAAGCAGATGTAGACTGCAGTTCAAATCAAACATCCGGCTGCTCCTTCCTGTTCAGCCTGGACTCTAAACAGGAAGTTAGCTTGTTGCGCCTGAAGCTACGCTAACATCAGTTCCTCCAATTGGGAGTCACCAGCAGCAGCTACCTGATGTCAGGTAGATTTCCTGTAAGCCCCGCCCCCTGCGACTCTAGGATCCAGGCTTTCTGCCTCCAGATGAAGATCAGCTGCTGTGGGTGAAAGGTCGCGGAGCAGAAAGGCATGTGAGGAATCTGGAGCAGGAATGTTAGAGAGGAGGAATCCGAAGGCAGGTCTGAACGTGACTGAGGCGCTCCGAGGTTTAACCAGGATATAACTGGATTTAACAGGATATAACTGGGATTTAACTGGGAAATATCTGGGATATTACTGGGATTTACCCAGGATTGAATGTGCTAATAGTGGAGCTAATTTCTGCTTAGCACTTTTGCTAACTTTGGAAACGTTTTTCAAATTTAGGGTCCACTAAATAAATGTACTTTTATTCAACTTCCAGTTGAGGAAAGTTTGACATCCATGTTGAAGTTTTAGCTCTCGACTGTTGAGAATAAAATAAGACAAGATCATAAATACAACAGCAAGTCGTTATAGAACATGCGGATCATAATGTGAAAACAACCAATATCATTAAAAGGCTTTAGCTTTTAAATTAGATTATAAGGACTTTATGTAGATATTAATTCAAGCAAATAAAATCTGGAGAGTAAATTTTTGTTTCAGATGTTTATAGGTGTGAACATCATATTTGCTCTAAATGCTAATGAAATGCTAGTGACATAAGAGTTATTAGCGTTTTTATTTTTCACTAAAGTCAATTTTTTAAATGGTTTTATGATGGTTATCAACACTTTACCATTAGCTTCTGCTAAACACCAGTTTAGTGCAGTACTCTAGTGTAGCTGTTGCTTATAACTAGTTCCTCAGTGTTAGCACAACTAGCTTTTTCATTAGCAGTGTCTGTAACCCAACCAATATTTTTCCTCCACCAAGCTTCCTGAACAAGAAGTGGATGAAACATCAAGTTTATGCTTCATGGTTTCCCTGAAACTGGATTCTTTCCTTCTTTAAATGAGTTGTAGTTCTGAACTGGAAGCAGCGGATGGATCCGTCATGCTGTTGGACAGAGGCTCCAACATGGCCTCTGATCTCCGAATGAGAGCGCAGGAACTAGAACCTCCAGGTGACCGGCCCTGCTTTGTGTTCTGCAGCAGAGGATCCGGTTCCTGCACCAGCACATCCTGAGCGAGAGGCTATCGGTGGGCCGGGCCCTGAGGGGGTCTGTGATCCGACACCTGGCCGACCGGGCCGCCGGCGCCGGCACCAGTTACATGCAGGCGCTGCTCAGGCGGTACCTTCATGCCACCAGATAACACAGATTATATCCAAAACAAACTAAATGTCCAGCTGAGCAGAAAAGTTCTGCTGTTTGTTCTGTCAGGCTCCCAGGTGGAGGCTACCTGTCCTCCCTCACTGGCTCCGCCCCCCTCACCTGTCTGGGCTGCAGCAACACCGTCAGGAAGAAGGAAGCCGGCGTCTGCGACGTCTCGGGATGCACAGAGAGACCGTGGTCCATCAGAACCTGACGAAGATCAGATCATCTAACGACATCAGAACCAGAACCTGCAGAAGATCGGATCATCTAACGACATCAGAACCAGAACCTGCAGATGATCGGATCATCTAACGACATCAGAACCAGAACCTGCAGAAGATCGGATCATCTAACGACATCAGAACCAGAACCTGCAGATGATCGGATCATCTAACGACATCAGAACCAGACCTGCAGAAGATCGGATCATCTAACGACATCAGAACCAGAACCTGACAAAGATCGGATCATCTAACGACATCAGAACCAGAACCTGCAGATGATCGGATCATCTAACGACATCAGAACCAGAACCTGCAGAAGATTGGATCATCTAACGACATCAGAACCAGAACCTGCAGAAGATTGGATCATCTAACGACATCAGAACCAGAACCTGCAGATGATCGGATCATCTAACGACATCAGAACCAGAACCTGCAGAAGATCGGATCATCTAACGACATCAGAACCAGAACCTGACAAAGATCGGATCATCTAACGACATCAGAACCAGAACCTGCAGATGATCGGATCATCTAACGACATCAGAACCAGAACCTGCAGAAGATTGGATCATCTAACGACATCAGAACCAGAACCTGCAGAAGATTGGATCATCTAACGACATCAGAACCAGAACCTGCAGAAGATCGGATCATCTAATGACATCAGAACCAGAACCTGACGAAGATCGGATCATCTCATGCTCCAGAAGTCGCTGCCAAAAATCAGCAGCAACAATTTGAGTTATTTAGAGAAAGACATGAGAAAAATGCAGGTTCATTTCTAATCATTTATTTATAATTGTCTGCTTCAAACTAAGTATTTAGTTAAATATTTAGCTTCAAACTAAATATAGCGAGTTAGTTGTTACATAACTAGCTCAATAGCTAGGAAGCTAACAAGCTAAGTATTTAGTTCCAATGTTTTGTAAATTGCTCTTATTTAGTTTAAAGCAAAATATTAAGTTAGAAACTAAGTATTTATTTTGTCAACTAAATTTTTAGTTTGAAAGTTTCACATTGAAACTTTGTGAACCTCCATTTTTTGTCAATGTAACTTTTTCACATAACTTTAAAAATGGCGCCTTATAATCAAAGTAACATTGACAGTTTATGCAGTGCAGATGTTTCTGTTTGTTATGGACCTGAAAGTACCAGAAAATCCCAGCAGAACCTGAACGCACCCTGACTCTGGTTCTGTTTTCCAGGCGTTTTCTGTCGGATGTGTTTCCACAGCCTGGGAAACGTCTGCGCCGTCTGCAGGCGACCTCTGACCTCCCTGGAAGATGGCGAGGAGGAGCTGTGAGTGTCTGGCCCAGAACCGGCACCAGAACCAGAACCACCATTTCAAATGGGACAGAACTGCAGAAAAACAGCAGAACCATCAAATCCGACCCAGAACAAAATAC
>NW_026562467.1:1028260-1108260 GCF_027474105.1 Poeciliopsis prolifica | reverse complement strand
TTCTACATTTAATATTTAACTTATGCTGATTATTTCAGTATTTAGTACGAGGCTCTTAAAAATGTCCCAGTTTTGTTGCAATAATTGCAATGAAGCAACTTAGAGTTTGTAAAAATAAAAAAACAATAAAAACAATTTAAAAAACTAGATAAACATGAATAACAATAGTAATAATAATTATTAGTTATTTTTGTCATTTAGAGGGAAGAAATATAAAAATAAAAACCAGGAAGGAAAGTTAAAAACAAAAACTTATGCTAACAGGATATAAATAAAATACACTAAAGATTGTATTTTTTTTCATCATAAAATGAAAATATATATGATAAAAAAGAATCAAATGTTGATTAATGCTTCTAAAGGTACTTAATATTTCTAATTTCTATAATTTATGGATACATTTCCATAATTTTTCTTTAATTTCAATCATGAAGTTTTCTAGCTGTCAATCTGCAGACAAACTAACAGTTTGTCACATTTCTTTCAGAAAGTCCTGCCTGTTATTGATCCGATCTGATCCTAATAGGAACTCTTCACTCACATCAGGTGTTTTCCCCCAGGCCTTGAAAACAGCAGTTATCAAACCACTGCTAAAAAAGAACAATCTGGACAAATCACTACTGCAGAATTACAGGCCGACCTCTGACCTCTGACCTCCCATTCATCAGCAAAATTATTGAAAAAACTGTGTCTGAACAATTAAATAGTTTCCTCATGATGACCAACTGCTTTGACTCTTTCCAGTCTGGTTTTCGTGCTCACCACAGCACGGAGACTGGCCTAGTCAAAGTATTCAATGATATCCATATAAATACGGACTGTGGCAGAACCACAGTGCTGGTTCTGGTTCTGGTTCTGTTGGACCTCAGTGCAGCTTTTGACATATTACTGAATGGACTGGAGAGTTGGGTTGGACTCTCCGGTTCGGTGCTCGACTGGTTTGAATCCTACATAAAGAACAGGGATTTCTTTGTTTCAATTGGAAACTTCTCATCAAAGAGGTCAAAGGTCACATGTGGGGTACCCCAAGGTTCAATCTTAGGACCCCTCTTATTCAATATTTATATTCTCCCACCAGCTCAGGTCATAACAGGAAATAATATTAGCTACCATAACTATGACACACCTACCTACACCTACCTACCTACATTACGATGTCACCAGGTGACCTTTGACCCCATCCAATCACTGAATAAATGTTTAGACAGATAAATGTGTGGATGTGCCAAAACTTTCTCCAGCTGAACAGAAACACAACTGGTCATTATTTTTGGACCTAAAGAGGATCTAGAGCTATAGATCTAGAGTTATAGATTTATATCTAGAGCTATAGATCTAGAGTTATAGATATAGAGCCATAGAGCTACAGTTATAGATCTAGAGTTATAGATCTAGAGCAATAGATCTAGAGTTAAAGCCTGTCCAACAAATCAATCCTCCAGAAGCTGCTGCTCCTGTTCTCACTAGACCCAGGAAGATAGAGACATAACAGCAGTTTTAAAGTCCCTCCACTGGCTCCCTGTAGCTCAAAGAATAGATTTAAAATACTGTTGTTAGTTTATAAATCACTGAACGGTTTAGCACCACAATACATCAAAGATCTGCTGTTGTTGTATCAACCTTCCAGACTCTCAGGTTCTGGTTCTGGTTCTGCTCTGCATCCCCAGAACCAGAACCAAGAGAGGAGAAGCAGCTTTCAGCATCTATGCACCAAAACTTTGGAACAAACTTCCAGAAAACTGTAAAACAGCAGAAACCTGACTTCCTTTAAATCTTGACTAAAAACCAGCTGATTAGAGTTTTATTTGAAATGTAATATGGAACAATGTATTGTTTATTCTATGACTTTGTGTTTATGATGTAAAGCCCTTTGAAATGTGCTATACAAATAAAATTAATTGATTGATTGATCAGTTCGTCCTGCTGCCTGCAGGGGGCGCTGCAGCTCTTCGCTGCATGGATCTGAATTCTTGGGATGTTCCTGGTCCAGCATCTGACTTCCTGCTTCCTGTGTGCAGGCGGCGCAGGGCGAGGAGGGACTGGACCGGGTTCTGAAACAGATGGGAGTCCAGAAGGACCAGAACATCTCCTTCGACCACTTCTGGACGCTGATCCGCCACCAAGCGGCGCAGCAGTTCAGCAGGGCACAGAAAGAGAAGGGCGACAAGTTGAACTGCTCGCTGCAGTGACACGGCGCAGCCTGACCAGAGGGGGCGCTGCAGGACCGCAGGCTCACGCAGAAACTATGTAGAAAAAACTACAGTAGTTCACTTGTTTGTGTTTCAATTTTTGAGGGGTGACGAAAGAACAAAAACAAAATCAAAAGCAGATTGTTTCTTCATCTGCTTTACTGATGTTAAGAATTAAAATGAGGAATAACTTGATTTAGCTCGTTAATTTATTCCTCCGTCCTAGGTTCCTGTGTGTCTGCATGTGGAGGGAGAAAAGAGCAATCATACGACGTCAGACTTCAGATATTCAGAGTTTTATCCAAAGAATTCAATGCAATACAGAATGTTACAACAAGCATCTCACCTAGATTATCAAAAGTCCAAGACATGACAAAACAGAGACAAATAACTGAGTAAAAAGACAAAAAATTAACAGAAGATGCATCCTCCAGGAAACTCTCACTCAGCACAAAGAGATTCGGACTTCTGCTGTAAAACAAACCATTTTATAATAATGTGTATTCTCTTCATTTAAATATATGCATTAGGAGGTGTGTTTTCCTTTGTGTGGGCTGTCTTAATGTTAATTTTATTACCTCCTGCTAAAGAGCCCAAAGGCAGATATATGGATCGTCCAACTGGGTCTCTGCCGTACCAGGCGTCTCCTGCAACTCTCCCTGAGCTAAATTTACGACCTCTGTCTGTTTTAGTTTTCTGCCTCAAATGATTCCACAAGAAAGTAGTTTGTATTTTTAACCAAGCTTGCACAAAATGTAATGCTAAATAATGACAATAAGTTTGGATCTAAAACTAACTAATTAAAAACATGCAAATATATTAATATGTTTGATTATATGTTGTAACAGACTTTTATAGTTTTTAATGTTTGTCTGAACTATTCAACCCTGAATAAAGAATTTATTGCCCTGATAGCCAATACACTCCCTGTCTGAAACGCTCCTTAAGGATATAAGACTGCTTTCTGATTAGAAATTTATGTAACTTCAGAGAGTCACCAGTTGTCCCAGTTTGGATTTGTATCTAAGTTTATCTTAACGTAAAAGTTAGCCTGTGTACTATTGTGCTACTTTAAAATTCTTATTTCAACACTGAGAACGTACGGAGGACCAATGATGACGTTAACATTCAGTCACTTAAATCAAAGTGATCCCACATTCTTGCCAGAAACTCGTGAATATTTCATATAGACTTGATTATGAAAGTTTTTTCTGTGCAGCATTCCTCACAGCAACAATAAACCTTCAAACTGATCAACTGCATCTTTTTCTGAAATGAAAAAAATAACAACTGATAATTAAAAGTCCACAAAAATTACATTAAAAACCATCAATGTTCAATTTAACAGATTCAGTAATTGTGATTTTTTTTTTAGAAATTATTGATGAAAAAATGCTGAATGATCAGTCAGCTGAACGTATGGAAGAACAAATGGGACAGATTAGAAAACCACAAACAACTTCCTTCATTCTATATGGATGGCTGATTGTTCTTAGTTGATTATGTTAAAATAAATTGACTTTTGAAAACGTTCATATCAAGTAATAGCTATTATAATCTGTAAATTAAATAAATTACAAAAATGTATTAGCATAAAATAGTTATGAAATTGTGAAGTACATTTTCATTATGTATAATTTTACACTAAACAGTTTTATTTTACTACAAGTCATACTATTATTAATATTTTAGTCATGTCTGACCCTCCGTACACCGACTGAAAAATAAATTCATTTTATAGCAGAACAAAATCAGACAAACTTTCTGCTATTTAACAAACTAAATTAAAATGTGATGCATTTATATATTTTATGTAATCCTGTATTTTTATTGTTTCTTAGTTAATCTGTTTATTGACACTTATGGGAGCCTAGAATGGGTTTTATGTCTATTTTATTGTGTATTTCTCTGTTGTAGTCAATCAACCAATGTGGACTCCGTCTGTCTGACTTTATAATTATAAGCTACATTTATACTCAGGTTTGTTGCCACTAATCTTCATGTAATTCCATGTTCTTCATAATCTAGATTTAACCGATAAAATGAGCAATAATCTGTTTAGAGTTTCTCTGCAGGCTGATCGAACCTTTTAGATCCAGGAGACGCCGGTCCTCATTTATTCATCTAAAACTGTGATGATTTTTTATTAATATTGTTACATTCTGTATGTTGTCATTAATCTGAAGAATAAAGGATTATTAATCTGATTTGTGTCCGAGTCGTGTTTTTACTCTCATGCAGGATGGTAACGTTTTAACTCGGTGTTTCTTAATATAAGATGCTTCAACAGTGAACAAAGTGAAAAGTTTGAATTTTTTTTAACCTGCTTTAATGAAAGATTTGCTTACATATTTCAACAAATGATGCCAAAAATCACAAAGTATTATCCTATGAATGAATGTTATCACTGGTAATATTATCATTAATAGCAAACCAGTGACTTGCAGAGAGTTGCACCACAGACCAACGAGAAAAAGCAGCAACTAATTAGTGGTCGTGATAAACTCAGTGGCATGTTTCCGCCTCGCAGGCAGGGGCGCTGTTTCCTCCTGCTGCCGGTGGAAAACCTTCCCGTCAGGCTGAGACCTCCAGCTGAGCTTCACCTCCTCTGCCACGCCCTGCTCCTCCATCTTCTGCCTCAGCTGGAAGCAAAAGTTTCACAAACAGGAAAATAAACCAAAATCTCTGAACTTTATGAAAATATTCCACATTTTCTGAGTTTTAAAATCAGAGATGATTTTTCCCTCAGAAACAGGAAGGTTAATAACTCAGTGCTTTTCAAAGTAAGAGCCACCAGGGGGCTCAGTGGGGCCTCTGAAAGTTAGGCCAAAATAATAAATTAAATCTTAAAAGTTTCCTTGTAATTTTTTGTTTTCTTTTGTCAGTCATTAAAAATAAAATATAAGTTAAAATAATTGTTTCAGATGTTCTTCCTGACTGCCGATCAAGTTCATTGAGCTGCTATGATCTGGTCAACAGGCCTGTCGCTTTAACACTTTTCACTGGATCATAAATTGTCCCAGAAGTTACTGGGATGATAATAAATGATAATATTGTTGTTTAAAACATTTTCCAGCAATAAAATTAAAGAACAGATTCTCAATCATGAATAAACTTTAAATTTTAACAAATATTTAACCTTTAACTGGAACAAATAAAGTAAATTATGGAAACTGTCCTTCAAAAAAAAGAAGCTTTTCGAGGCAAAAACACTTTTATCATCCAGAGAGAAAAAATAAATCATGTTATTCATTGAGTTTGTTTTAACTTATCATGCAATCAACTAGTCTATTGCTAATTGTAACAAACATTTGAATTGATATTAAATATTTTCTTTTCAAAAGAGGGGTGGTGATGAAAAAGAGTCAGATCTCAGATCAGTGGATAAATGCTGCCTAATTATTGAATAGTGAATGAAAACAATCTAAAGTTGACATTTCCTTCAGAGCCGTTGTGAACTCCTGACCTGCTGCAGGATGGATTCTTGCACGGCGGCGTCGTTCAGGTCTGCAGATCCGGCCTCCAGGCGAATCTTCAGCGTTCTGGTCGCTGATGGAACCACGTCTGCAGAGAAACGCAGGAACCCGATCAGCCCTGCAGGCCGGATCCTGCAGAGCCGCTGGGGAAACTCACCGGCGCTGCAGAGGAAGCTGAAGCTGTCGCTGCAGGACTGCTGGAACCAGCTGCCACTGGAGGAGTCCATCATCACACAGTTGGTCTGCTGTGTGGTGGCCTGGGTGGCCCAGGGCCAGTAGGAGGCGACGCTGCCGTCGGACCACACCCAGTCGGACCGGTGCAGACCGATCCAGGCCACCGCTGGGGGACTCCAGCTGAAGGTCTGGTAGCTGAAAGTGGAGTCAGGCAGGAGGAAGGTCATCCTGTAGTTCTTGTCGAAGTCTCTGATGGTGGTCAGGTCTGTGTGTGTTTCCCTGCAGTAAGCCTGAGCATCAAACCAGCTCATCTTCTGCCTCACCAGGACGTTACTGTCAGAGGAACCTGAAACAAACAGCACAACGAAAACAAAACGCTTGTTTATGTCTTTCATTTAGGAGCATCTACCCAAAAACTTGTTCTGCAGTAAAAGTAAAATGTTTATTTTTCATTCAGTGAAGAATCCAACAATTTTACTCAAATTACAGAAGAAGTAAATGTAACTAGTTACTACCCAACTCTGCTAGTCAGTATTTTCCTTCAGTCATAGCGACAAGTTCAGACAATCATAGGAGGAAATGAGGAGAGACTGAAATGATTCCTTCATAAAGTTTATATCACAACAGAAAAAAATCTTCAAACTCCTGATAAAATGTTCTGTTCTTCATGAAAGAGATCCAGGATTAACTACAATATTCACTTTATATGGGAAATATTTATGTCAGATGTAAAAAATACCATCAGCTGTTTAGTTTTTATCAAACATTTTCACACTGTTGTCATCATGTTGATTACGCTGCAATGCATTCTGGGTAGATAGTGTAAGCTAGGCCCCACTGTTCTACCATCCAGCCAGCTGCAGTTACTGGCTCTTCAAATGAGTGGAACGAAGAAGAGGAGGACCAAACGGAGGAAGAGGAGGACCAAACGGAGGAAGAGGAGGGACTCGGCAAGAGAAGCTGCAGTTTGTGCTGCTGCTGATGGGAAATGCTAAACTATAGTTAGCATCTGGATCAAACCATTACCTCAAATATATTACAATAAGGTCCTACAAGAACTTAAAGACAGACATTCATTACCTTCCAATTTGTTCTGATTTCACCTTAGCACATGCTAATTTTTAGCTCTAACAGGAGCTAAATGCATTCTAATGTTTTAGCTCTAATAGGAGCTAAATGCATGCTAATGTTTTTAGCACTAATAGGAGCTAAATGCATTCTAATGTTTTAGCTCTAATAGTAGCTAAATGCATGCTAATGTTTTAGCTCTAATAGGACCTAAATGGATACTAATGTTTTAGCTCTAATAGGAGCTAAATGCATGCTAATGTTTTTAGCTCTAACAGGAGCTAAATGCATGCTAATGTTTTAGCTCTAATAGGAGCTAAATGCATGCTAATGGTTTCGTTCTAATAGGAGCTAAATGCATGCTAATGTTTTTAGCTCTAACAGGAGCTAAATGCATGCTAATGGTTTCGTTCTAATAGGAGCTAAATGCATGCTAATGTTTTAGCTCTAATAGGAGCTAAATGCATGCTAATGTTTTTAGCTCTAACAGGAGCTAAATGCATGCTAATGTTTTAGCTCTAATAGGAGCTAAATGCATGCTAATGTTTTTAGCTCTAATAGGAGCTAAATGCATGCTAATGTTTTCGTTCTAATAGGAGCTAAATGCATGCTAATGTTTTAGCTCTAATAGGAGCTAAATGCATGCTAATGGTTTTAGCTCTAATAGGACCTAAATGCATGCTAATGTTTTCGTTCTAATAGGAGCTAAATGCATGCTAATGTTTTAGCTCTAATAGGAGCTAAATGCATGCTAATGTTTTAGCTCTAATAGGAGCTAAATGCATGCTAATGGTTTTAGCTCTAATAGGACCTAAATGCATGCTAATGTTTGAGCTCTAATAGGAGCTAAATGCATGCTAATGTTTTCAGCTCTAATAGAAGCTAAATGCATGCTAATGTTTTAGCTCTAATAGGAGCTAAATGCATGCTAATGGTTTTAGCTCTAACAGGAGCTAAATGCATGCTAATGGTTTTAGCTCAAATAGGAGCTAAATGCATGCTAATGATTTTAGCTCTAACAGGAGCTAAATGCATGCTAATGGTTTTAGCTCTAACAGGAGCTAAATGCATGCTAATGTTTTTAGCTCTAATAGGAGCTAAATGCATGCTAATGGTTTTAGCTCTAATAGGAGCTAAATGCATGCTAATGGTTTTAGCTCTAACAGGAGCTAAATGCATGCTAATGGTTTTAGCTCTAATAGGAGCTAAATGCATGCTAATAATTTTAGCTCTAACAGGAGCTAAATGCATGCTAATGGTTTTAGCTCTAATAGGAGCTAAATGCATGCTAATGGTTTTAGCTCTAATAGGAGCTAAATGCATGCTAATGGTTTTAGCTCTAATAGGACCTAAATGCATGCTAATGTTTTCGTTCTAATAGGAGCTAAATGCATGCTAATGGTTTTAGCTCTAATAGGAGCTAAATGCATGCTAATGGTTTTAGCTCTAATAGGAGCTAAATGCATGCTAATGGTTTTAGCTCTAATAGGACCTAAATGCATGCTAATGTTTTCGTTCTAATAGGAGCTAAATGCATGCTAATGGTTTTAGCTCTAATAGGAGCTAAATGCATGCTAATGGTTTTAGCTCTAATAGGAGCTAAATGCATTCTAATGGTTTTAGCTCTAATAGGAGCTAAATGCATGCTAATGGTTTAGCTGTTTATGTAAATCACAAGCTGATTTGTTTCGCTCGTTTTTCTCAGATTTCTTGTGTGAAAACTCATTTTGTGGGCTGACCTCGTTGACCTGAACTGTTTACTGCTTGTGTTTTGTTTTGATTCTTTTTCATTTATTTCTTTGTTTCTGTTTTAGTTTTCAGTCCAGAATAACCGACCCAGCATGCATTGCACAAGTGAAAAAATGGCTACTTCTGTAGGTGGAAAATTAGACAAAGGTATTAAGTTTTTGAAGTATTAATGGAGTTTCATGTATCATAATCAACCTTTAGGTAAATAGAAGAATTAAAGCACATAAAGGGCAAAATGTCAACATCTGAGTGACTCTTCATGTGATTTCAGTTAACTGAGATTTAAAATGATCATCCAGACCCTCCAGATCGATAAAGTGATGATTTTACAGAAACCAGATGAGAATAAATCAGAACTCACCATCATAAAAACTCGTTCAGGTCTCCACAGTCCTTAGCGGACCAGAACCCAGATTTACTGAACAAGGTGCACTTCCGGTCCTGCGGCTCGTTGAAGGTCCACATGGTGAACAAGGAGCTGCTGCTGGGTGAGGGCTGGTTCTCATCCCGGGACCACTGCCAGGTGCCGTTAAAGAGGCCGATCCAGACCCGGGAGGTCCCCGCCGCCCGCCGGGCCTCGGTGCCGTTGGCGGCGTTCAGGATGGCGGCCAGGTCGGAGAACCTCTCCCGGCAGTAGGTCTGGGCCTCGCTCCAGTTCTTCACCTGGTCGACGTAACGGAACTGCCGGATGGTTTGATCCGACTGGAGGTCAGAGACGGCCAGGAGGCCTGAGGGAGGAAGGTGGAGACTACAGCAACCGGCAACCTGCTACCAGCAACCTGCAGCAACCGGCAACTTCAGGAGAAACTGAACAGAACCAGGATCGGTTTGGATTGGTTCGGTTTGAATCGGTTCGGTTTGGATCGGTTTGGTTTGGATCGGTTCGGTTTGGATCGGTTTGGTTTGGATCAGGATTCATGGTGGGAACTTTAACATGTTTATTCAGATGAATTTAACTCAGCAGCTTTTGAAAGTTTCTGTTTCTCCATCACTATGAGTCTGACTGTAAATGGATAAGAAGCTGCTTCTCTTCTCTTCTCTTCTCTTCTCTTCTCTTCTCTTCTCTTCTCTTCTCTTGTTTTGTTAGTTTCTGCTAATAAATGATCTGATTGGACGTTGGGAAAAGCCTAAAACAGCATTGCTATGCTACACATTAGCAGCTAATGCTAAGGTCAGCAGTGTCCACATTTCTAAAGAAGCTCCATGAATGATCAGCAGTTCCTGAAACTCTGGAAAGATTTTCAGGAACTCAACTTTTTCAAACCATTTTATAAAGTTCAGATTAAATTAGAGGTATAGGAAGGAGACCAGCCTGATCAGAACCCATATGGGTCCAAACACACTGAAATCAGGTTCTGATGCAGATTAACAGATGAGACAGAACCTGAAATAATCCGTATATTTTAGATCTGCAGCAGGAAAACTAAACAACTATTTTTCTTATTCTGTTTTTGTCCAAAAGTCTCATGAGAGCTAAACATAAGGAGGACAAAAAGTGACAATAATCATAGAAACAAATAAACAACAAATGGTTGAATGGTTGAATTCAACAAATGGTTGAATGAATGAATGAATGAATGAATGAATATCTGCTCAATGAATGAGCAGATATTGCGTCAGAAAAGAATTCCCCAACTTATTTGATGGAACATAAATTGATCAGTTTTTAATTCAAAGTTTAATGTCTGTCAATATTAATAGAAAATATGGATGATAAAATAACAGACCTGCGATCATCAGGAGGAAGAGTCCAGCGTTTATCATGACTGAGGGCTGCACATGTGACAAATATTGAGAAATAAAACTGAACTTTTATTTTCATATGAAAATTAACATTGTTTCATAGTTACTGTTTAATAACAAACATTTGTAAACATGTATGACAATAAATTAAATTGAATAAAATCCAAAAACACACAAACCTGAACAAGGAGAGTTTTGGTCTTGAAGAGTGAAGCGTCGAAACAATCCGTCCTTCTTAAATCGTCCCCCGTCTGTCCGACCCGTCTGTCCGACCCGTCCTCGTTAATCTGACATGTTCATGTAAAATCAGACATTAATCAGAACCCATTTGGTTAAGAGACGCTGACCGTCGATCCTGGATGCAAAGACAGAAAATACTAACGATTCATTCAAATTCAGCCAAGAGACAAAGACCTGAGGAACCAGCAGGAACCAAAAGGAACCAAAAGGAACCAACAGGAACCATCAGGAACCAGCAGGAACCAACAGGAACCAAAAGGAACCATCAGGAACCAGCAGGAACCAACAGGAACCAGCAGGAACCAGCAGGAACCAACAGGAACCAAAAAGAACCAACAGGAACGAACAGGAACCAACAGGAACCAGCAGGAACCAGCAGGAACCAACAGGAACCAGCAGGAACCAACAGGAACCAGCAGGAACCAACAGGAACCAGCAGGAACCAACAGGAACCAGCAGGAACCAAAAAGAACCAACAGGAACCAAAAGGAACCATCAGGAACCAACAGGAACCAGCAGGAACCAACAGGAACCAGCAGGAACCAAATTATGAATTAGAGTTTCTGATCCTTAACACAAAGCAATCGATCTGATTTTCTCTTGAGTTTGGATGAGATTTTTGCTGAATGAGTTAAATTTGAATCTGAGTTTTTTTTCCTCCATGATTTGTTAAAACTTGTCGTTGCTCTTCTGACCTTCAGCCTGTTTTTGCATAAAGTTTTGCGTTTGCATGCGAACAGTAGCAGCGATCTGCACCAGCAGCTCCCAATGATTTGCTTAATGTTGCCATTACTGAGGAAAACCTGCAGGAACATTTTAGATTTAAATCACAGCCACAACCTCTAGAAAAAGATTTTTTATTTTCTCCTTCACAGCAGAAAGATAAAAATATTCACACCTCAACTCAAAAATATATGAGCAGTAAATCTGAATAATCAAGTAAATTAAAGCTTGTAGCTTTTTCTTATCTTCAGAGGAGATGTTGGGGATTCCATCCTTTATCATCGATGATGGAAATGTTCCAACTTCCTGTTCTCGCTGCAGCTTCCTGTCCAACTAGTCTCATATTTAGGGTCAAAGTTCAGGAGATGCTGACAACACCATGTTGCCGTGGTTACACATTATAACAGTTGGAAGGCCTTGCTTTCCAACTGTAATTGTTAAGGTTAAGACCTGTTGAACATACATTAACAAAGACAGAAAAGACAAAAGAGTTCGATTCTTTTTCACTGGCGAGGAGAACGGACAGAGATGTGCTTCAGTTACAATCTCCTACCGTTCTGAAGCACATTCTGTCTGCTCCTCTATTTTATTGTTTTCAGGATCCCTAATCACAAGGACACTGTAGCTCTAAAGGGAGGGGCAAACAGCTACAGCGTCAAATGTTATTCACTAACTAACACACAATCATTCTGCACTAGATAATGTCCTACAAAGATTAATAAAATATGTAGTGATCTTAGCAATGATGGCTTTATTGGAGGCCAGCAACTCAACCGAAGCAGAGCTCTTCACCAAGAGGTAAACCTGCAGGAAGATTTTGTTTCTGCTCTCTGTCAGTGAGGCCTTCTGAGAAAAGAATCAGAGTAAATCAACAATACAAGAAACATTCTTAATTCTATAATGAGATTAACTTAAAGGAAAGCATAAAATAAAGATACATTACAAAGATTAATGAGAATAACAAATAATTGATTAATAATATCACAATTTCTCCAACAGTAATAACGGCTCAGCATCCAGAACCAGAGAAAAAGAAACGAATCAACCAGAAAATCTAGAAAACAAGGAATCAGAACCAGCAGAAGTTCTCCAACATGCAACATTTTCTTTTCCTTTTTCTCACCAGAAATAAAAACAAAGTTAATTAAAACTAAAGCTTTACAGCAGCTGACCAGGCAGGTCAGCTGCTGTAAAGATCAGAACTTTTTAACTTCCTTCCTTTAACAATGAGACGACAAGGTTCTTGTTTTTCAGTAAAAACATTTTTTCTGTTTGGTCTGAAGTGACATATCCTCTGTTTTAATGCTTTAAGGATCTGAGATGTTTTAAAACAGGAGGAACATGGACAAAACCTGAAAAGTGTGGCATGCATCTTATTCAGTCCCTTTGAGTCAAATAACATTGAATAACAAACCAAATCTCCTCCAGACATTATTGAACTGAAATGTGTTTTCAGAGCTGCTGCCGTTCTGCTGTTATCATGGTGTCGACTTCAAAACCCCCAAAACGTAGGAATTTTGAGTTCTATGAGCGCCATATTAATTTAACTATTCCAAAGAAACATCGGCTGATAAACTTAGCAGTTTGGAGATTCCCGTTGGTTTGAGCTGTCTAGTTGTCATATTGATGTGTAACATAAAGGGATGCAGTAGTTTGTAACCTTATAACAACAACATAAGATCAGGAAAAAGTATTAAGTCTGAAGAAAAAGTGATGAGGGAGCAAGGTCAGCTATGCTAGCTTGACTTTGACAACCTCAACATGCAGATGTGCTGCAGATTCTGTTTTGGTTCAGTTACAACAAAAAAGGTGATAGAGCATCAGCAGAGTCGATGTTTTAGTTTTAGTTAAGTTTATTGGCTCTAGTGGCTTTTATTTGATATTGATTGACAGTAAAGTGGGTAATGAGAGAAAGGGAAGACGTGGGGCAAAGGTCACCAGGCCGGGAATTGAACCTGTGACCGCCGCGTCGAGCACTAAGGCCTCCTTATGTGGCTAATCCCTGTGCCGCCGCAGCACCGCGGTAGTCGGTGTTTAAATGAGCTAATCTAAGCTAATCTACCGCCGCTGTTACATTTAGCTACTGCTGTAGATCAGATCAATCACTGATCAATAATCGCAACATAAACATCAAGTCTAAAAATCTGGAATGAACTGAATGGTCTGTTCTCTGTGTGGGAAATGTTTGAGTGTTTTTGGGTTTGATTCTTTTCTGGCATTGTTGACAGTCGGTTGCTATGACAGCGGGTCTGTGTAGCGTCGAGCGAGAAAAACGAACATGAGAGATTTTGAGTTTTTCTTCTTCATTTTCCACAAATCAGTAAGAGCCACACGTCCAGGTTTCATTTAGTTCACTGGATTGTTCTACTGCTAATCAGTCGCTGAACTTGCACATGCCTGGGGCCGGCTCTGGCAGGACGCTGTGTGAATATGATGAGATGATTCTCGTTCTTCTTGCATGACTCTCCGTCGTCGGCTTCCAAACGCCGCACATGGAAACGTCTTCCTGGTCCGAGCGCCAAGCAGACGCCCGTCGTGTCCGGCCGACGTCTTCACCAGACGTTTTTTTTCTATGAAAAAAATAATTTTTTATAGAATTTTTTTTTTCTATAAATATATATCTGATTGGTTGATCAGCAACCAATAAGATAGCTTCCTTGTTTCAGCCAATCACATCAACCCATTCTGGAAGCGCCGTAGCCATGACGACACACTGACCTCAGCCGGGCTTCTGTTAGCTATTAGCTATTAGCCATTTATCTTCAATCTGAATAACGCAAAAACAAACTTTTGCCTTAATTAGAAACTGAAAACGATCAGATCAGCTGAACATGACGTTTCTGTTTTTATTAAATAAAGCAGCCAAAGGTAAAAAGTTTAAAATATATTTTATTTCTTTGTTGATCTGAATGTAAACTCAAAGTAAAACATGAAATAGAGTTAAAAACTGAACCACCAAAACAGAAATATTTAATATTTATAGTGACTATAAAAAGATAAAATTATGTAAAATCTTTTTTTTTTTCAGATAAAATGTTGGATGTTTCTGTAAATTAATCAGTCGGACATCCAGTTTAGAACTGGGTAAACTGGTTTACCCATAATTCATTGCTGCATGTGACATTTTTAGTTAAAAGAAGGATTTATGGCAATGTTTTGTTTTTCCATATTTCCATAAATTCAATTTTGACTTTCAAATGCACGTGATTTTTAGAAATCAGTATTTGTGAATAAAATTTAGGATTAAATTGTTAATGTCATAATTTAAATTATCATATTAAACTTAAAGATGGAATAGATTTCTTGTGTAATATCCACTTGTGAAAATCTTCCTAGAACATTAATGACGTTGCAGTTGTTTTGTCACAAAACACAGAAATTTATATTTATTTTGAATTTCTTTTGCAGAAAGTCATTATGGGGAAAACTTCATAAATAATTATGAAATTAAAATCTTTTTTGTGTGACTGGATTACAAATCTATTTGGTTCTTATTTTCCTTAGAGATATTAACATGATATTTAAACAATTGTTTTCTTCTACTGGGAAACAAAACTGATGTCAGGAGTTTAAAATGAAAGTTTGTAACATTTTTAGTCACAACATTTATAGTTTCTCTTAAAAATTACATTGTAGTTGTGCATCAGGTCTTTTTCTCCAGTTTTTCTATATGTTTGTCCAGAACTTGATCTTTGTTATTAGCTCATCTTTATGCTAAGCTAACCTGTAGCTGCATTAGAGACGGTAAAACATTGTGTCTATTTTTCAAACGCAGACTGTTAACTTGAATATTAGTACATTTTATTTATGAGTTCTGGCTCGTATGTTTACAAGCCAGAGCATTCTAATTCTGAACACTCGATGTTCACACGGACTGAATCCACACATCCTCGTCGGAGTGTTGGCTGCACTTTGGACCGGGTCAGAATCTCTTCAGACTGAAACCCCTGCAGCTTCAGAGACCGTTCTCTTTTTCACAGAGGTCTGACGGTCCTCCTCCTGCACAGAGAAGAAGGAAGGAGAGCAGATCACTGAGTGTCTCCAGCAGCAGTCAGTGACGCAGCACGTCCAGTCGATGGTTTCCAGTCAGACTGATCTCAGAGCTGATCAGAACCTGATCAGTTGTTTCCTGTTGAACTGAGAGAACAAGCAGGTCTGAGATCAGATCTGCTGCTGTTTGATGAATGAGGACCACTGTCTCTAGACATGTTGGACGCTGGAGTCCAGCTGGACGTCCTGGAGACATGGACACAGCAACAACACAGCAAGCTGCTGTTCCTCTGATTGGCTGATTGCTGTGTCCAATCAGGAAGCCTGAACCATTCTCCTCCCACTGAGAAGCTGCAGCTTTACTGGGAACACTGGATCTTTGCTCTGATGCTGACTGGGTTTAGTTCAATATGCTGACAGCAGCTGGACTCACTGCAAACATTTACTTACCATAAAGTCTCTACAAGATCCTTGAGCTGCTGAACATCTGATTCCTTCAGGTTGTTTCCATACAGGTCCAGTTCTGTCAGACGGGTCGGGTTGGACTTCAGAACTGAGGCCAAATAATAACAGCTGATCTTTGACAAACTGCAGTCAATCAACCTGAATAAAGAATAAAAGATGTGAACCAACAGGATGCAGGTTAACCAGTCCAACAGAACCAGTTAAAGATTCTCATGAATATTAATGCCAACAAGCTGCTGCTCCAATAAAGACCTGCTGACTTCAGAACCAGAACCAGAACCTGGTACTGGGTCATGATGTGTTGGAGGATTTCAGTCATTAAAATCATTCCAGGTTCTGATCAAAGTGTTGAAGCATCAATCATTGATTATTGATTTGTTCCTGTCAGATTCCAGGAATTCACTTTTCTAGACTGGATGACCTTTGACCTGCTTGACCTGAGGGGGATTTCTACACACTGGGGTCCGAATGCTGTCCTGTTCTGACCTCAGATCAGCAGGTCCAACTCAGTTACACAGAGAAACTAAATTAAACTCTGGATCCAGGAACAAACTCAGAAAATATTGATTAGATCAGAAGAAATGAACTTTGATTGATGATCAATTATATAGAATTATTCACAGAAATATCAATAATTATATCATTACATACATCAATGTCTCCAGTCTGCAGCCTTCAGTCTGTAGAAAACCACAGAGATCCTTCAGTCCAGAATCTTCCAGGTTGGTTCCGATCAGGTCCAGTTCTGTCAGACGGGTCGGGTTGGACTTCAGAGCTGAGAACAGAGACGTCCAGCTGGTCTCTGAGAAACTGCAGTCCCACAATCTGAATAAAGAATAAAAGATGTGAGCTGTTATGTTAATAAATTGTGTTGTGATTTAAAGATAAGCCTGCAGAGTTTCTTCTTCACAGAAGAAGCACAGCCGGTCCGGTTCTGTTCGACACGGTCCTGTTGGTCACATGGCCCTGGTCAGGGGAGCCTCAGCTGTCATCATGGAAACATAATATATATATACATTATAATATTATATACATAATAAAAATATATAATTTAGATTGCTATTTTCAGCCTGTGGTTTGTACTATAAAGTGTTTATTAGACTAAGGTTTGCTTTGAGACAGTTTGATGATTCTCAAATGGAGCAGCAAACAAGAAAAGTCATGGATTTCATTATTAGTAAAGGTTAGACGGCAATAACGTGATTTTGTTTAGTTTTTAATAAAATGTCCGTTTTGTGGCTGTCGTTTGTATGTCTAAAGAATTCAGTGAAGGAAAGCTGTTCATGTAGATTGGGTTCTTGGGTATTTGCAGCAAACAAGATGGCGAATCAGTCAGGATACATGAGACTGAAACTGTACATGTGAGCTGGTTTATTTTGTCTTGATGCTCATTGTTGCCAGCAGTCGGCAAAAAACACAAATTGATATTAAACTAAAATATTATAGCAATAGAGGCCCAACTAATACAAACTCAGACAAAAATATCTAATAGGAAACTCAACCATCCATATGTTATATAAGTCCACAAAATACACAAATAATTCAACTGACGTAAAGATGACATCATCAGTCTCAACCAGTCCTACGTAACATAAGAGGCACTTTGGCGCCATCATGCGGCCAGATAAAATCCCGCAGTAAGACAACAGAAAGCAACAACAGATGCAGCCGACATGCAGTTACAAATAACGGGATTTCAGGTCAACCTGCGAAGGCTGAGCAGATTCAAGTCAAACATCACATCCCGGCCCTGCAGAGGTTCACACACATGCAACACACTGAATCCAGAATAAACAACTTACTTTCTGTCATCAACTGAACACTGGCAGCAGCACTTCTCAGGACTACACCAGGAATGCGGTCTCACATGCGGAAATGCAGCGAACTGACCCGGAAGTATATTAAAGCAGCCCTAAAACAGGCCTAGATCCGCCCCTGGTGGAAACCGCAAAAACCTCCAGCAGAAACGCAAGACTGGTATAGCAGCACACCAGCCGCGATCTCAGTCGCGATCCCAACCACAGATGGTACAAATGGTACTGAGAGTCTCAGGTGAGCCATCAACACACAGGCCACTCAGGCAGCCGAAGCGAAGCCACGCCCACCCCGCAGCGTCTGCCCCGCCCACCAATCAACGGTGTGCAGAGTGGGGAACACCATCCACCACATTCTGCATCCAGCTTCTTAGCTGAGGGAATCATTTTCCACATCTTCACAAGATTAACAAAAATAAATAAACCTCATTGCAGAGTGATCTCTGAGCTGGACTACCGCTGCGGTTTGTGGGATTCTTCAATTGGAGAAATGTTATTTACATTTACTGTGAACATATTTTGCGAAAGAGGTGATTGTAATCCCAATGTAGGAGAACAACTGATGCAGACCAGGAAGTGGAGACATTCATTCAGGAAACCACAGAAAATGGCTCAGAATTTAGATGCAAATGTTCAATTTAATTATTTATATCCAGACTGTTACTGGGACCAGTCAGTCTACGTTTTTTTCATATTATCTATTTAATATGGTGACGTAATGGGGATCATTCGTTCAGCTTGTTTAAAATTATTTTAACCAAAAGAAAATGAATTGAATATTCTGTCATTATCATTTAAAAACTTACGGTTAACAATAAATTATGACGGAATCTTTTTGACGCCACATGTTAAAATGACAGACGTTTATCTAACCTACAGATGTGGAAAACGACTCGGCCCCGCCCCCAGCCAATCAATCAATCAATCAAATTTTATTTGTATAGCACATTTCAGCAGCAAGGCATTTCAAAGTGCTTTACATCATAAACACAAGAACACAAAGTCATGCAACATATAATAAACAATACATTGTTACATATTACAAAAAACAAAAACAGTTCTAAACAGGTGCGTTTTTAATTGATATTTAAAAGAAGTCAGGTTTTCTGCTGTTTTACAGTTGTCTGGAAGTTTGTTCCAAAGTTTTGGTGCATAGATGCTGAAAGCTGCTTCTCCTCTCTTGGTTCTGGTTCTGGGGATGCAGAGCAGAACCAGAACCAGAACCTGAAGACCAATGCACCAATCAACGGCCAACGCCAAACCAGCCCGGTCTGGCCGGCCGGTTGGACCCGCAGCTCCTGGGGTTCCAGGCAGCGGGATGGTACCCGCTAATGCAAAAACAATCAGTCGTGCTTTGAAGCCAGACTGCCGGGTCGGGTCGGGTCGGTCGGGTCGGTCGGGTCGGGCTGATGTCTGTTCAGTGTTTGCTGATTGAGAACACAGCTCAGATTCTCTCCTTCAGTCTCTGTAACAGCTCAGCCCATCCAGCTGCTGCTCTTGGAACAATAACCTACACAAACTGAAGGCTAGTTCTGCTGGTTCCTGATCATCAGACCCGACTTGGTAACTGGATCAGAACCACTCATTCATTAATGGCCTTTGGGTTCCTATTAAAGCTGCTGAAAGCCAATGGAGGCCATTATTTCCT
The DNA here is from genome assembly GCF_027474105.1 of Poeciliopsis prolifica. Classification (NCBI taxonomy): domain Eukaryota; kingdom Metazoa; phylum Chordata; class Actinopteri; order Cyprinodontiformes; family Poeciliidae; genus Poeciliopsis; species Poeciliopsis prolifica. Next base: position 1,088,981 of record NW_026562467.1, on the reverse strand, counting down.
CAGGAGACGGTTCCTCTCTGACCCGGCCCAACAGAACCACAGCCTCAGGACAAAGCTGAGGAACCTGCTGCTGCTGCAAACCTCACTTTCATTCATTGCATCTAGATTTGCTTTTCTACAATCAGTGGTTTCTTAGACGTTCATTAATGAGGATTTGAACTCGTCAGTGTTTGTGGCTCTGGAGGAAACATTTCATTCTGATGTAAAGAATCAGAAATAAAAGCATCTGAATCTTTACCAAACTGAAACATCTCCATCATTCATTCACAGCATTTCAATTATTTTACTCATTTTGTTCATCAAAAACATTTTAAAGAGAAAAACTGAAAAACAAAGTTAAACAACAAAAAACTTCATTTATTAGGTAAAAGGCTCCAATATATTTTCTGTTTAAAACAAATATTAGAATAGAATTATTAATTAGATAAATAGAGAAAACAAACCTCAGTTTCTTCACTTTACTGACTGAATTCTCCAGGATCTCAACCAGATGCTCCATATCAGATTCTCCAGCTTTTTCTATGTAGATCAGATTTATCTCCAGTTCAGTCAGATCTGGGTTGGACTTCAGAGCCGAGGCCAAAACTTCACATTCAGCCTTTTGGATCCAACAGCCACCAAGTCTGTGATTAGAGAAGAAATAAATTCAGTTCTGATGAAATCAATCTGGATCATTAACAGACTAAAATATGATAACAGTGATGTCATCATCTGATCATCATCTGATCAATATCTACTGAGTTTGACCCCACAGAGAATCGATGCAGCAGTTCCTGGTTAGAGTCCAGGTTCTGGTTCTGGTCCAGGTTCTGGTTCTGGTTCAGGTTCTGGTTCTGGTTAAAGTCCAGGTTCTGGTTCTGGTCCAGGTTCTGGTTCTGGTTCTGGTCCAGGTTCTGGTTCTGGTTCTGGTCCAGGTTCTGGTTCTGGTTCTGGTTCTGGCTTCATGTCCTCAGACCTTCAGCTGCAGTCAGATGTTGAAGATCTTCTATCATCAGTGAAGGAAAGTTCAGTTTCTCTGCAGCAGCTGATGAAGAGGCTGACTGAGCTGAATGAAGGAAACGACTGGAGATGATGGAGAGGAGGAGGAACTGCTCACAGCTCTGACTTGGACTAGACCGTTTAGATCAAGCAGGAAGTGAGTTATAAATGAAGTGAGCAGAACAGGAAGTCCAGCTGCTGTGGACCTCTGGCATCTCTGGGTTTGTTGAGCCACTATCTGCTGCATCATCATGAATAATAGTAATATATTGTATAGAAACATGTTTCCCAGCAGCAGGTTATTAAATGCTGCCACAGAGGAAACTGGGAGCAGAACAAACACATGATGCTCCAGTTCTGTCTCCGTTCATCTGCTGGATTTGATGCTTTAACAAAGTAGAAAGTGGACAGTCGTCAACCTGCTGCAGCTAAAAGCTTCACGTTGTTCTGGTCGTCCTGCAGAGCAGCAGCAGAACCGGTCCTGCTGCTCCTTCGGGTCAGAACCGTCCTCTCAGACTGTCGATCTGAGAGGAACTGGGACAAACTGGTTGGAAGAGGGACACATGTCTCTGCAGTGGTCTGTCCATTGTCTCAGAGGAACAAAGGTTTGGATGTCAGGAGAAATTGTTGCTAAACTCCTAAAGAGCTGAAGAGCAAAACCCCTGGAGGAGACGGAGCGTTTGGGTCCAGCAGCATTTCATGGTGAAGCAGTGAAAGTTCTCCAGTCACTAGAAGAGGCTGGATGTCTCCAGAGTTGAAGCTCATGTCTCTGCAGGTCTTCCTGGAGGACAGCTGCAGCTTCAACAAAGGCTGCAGATGTAGTTAAAGGCCAAAACCATCCAGAATCAACTTGAAGACAGAAGAAGAAACAGGAGGACAATAGAGCTGAATCAGCATCACACAATGAAAACATCTGGACTCACCGAGCCTTTCTGCAGTTCCTCACAGCTGGAACCAGTCTCAGTCGTCCTGATTCTGATGTGTTGTACTTCTCCAGGTCCAACTCATCCAGAACCTCTGACATCTGCAGCATGAAGGCCAGAGCTGAACAGTCAGACTCTGAGAGCTCCTTCCCTGAATCCAGCAGCCGTTGGATCTCCTGATAAAATGAGACGTCGTTCATCTCCACCAGACAGTAGAAGATGTTGATGCTTCTGGCAGCAGAGATTCTATCAGTGTTCATCTCCTTCAGGTTGGTGATGATTCTCTGGATGGTTTCTGGTCTGGTCTTTCTCTGACCCAGCAGGCCTCCTAAGGTACTCTGGTTGGACTCCACAGTGAGACCATGAAGGAAGCGGACAAACAGGTCCTGGTGGCCGTTTTCACTGCTGAGGGATTTCTCCATGGCTTTCTTCATAAACTCATCCAAAGAAAATGAAAAATAATATTTTCCCAGGAACATCTTGATGACTTTTGTTTTCCTCCATGTGGTGAAGCAGTGGAGCATGTAGACTGCAGCCAGAAACTCCTGGATGCTCAGATGAACAAAGGAGTAGACGGATTTGTTGCGCACTCCTCTCTCCTTTCTAAACATCTCAGTGAAAACTCCTGAGAACAGCGAAGCATCCTTGATCTTGATGCCGCACCGTTTGAGGTCTTTGTCATAGAAGATCAGGTTTCCCTTCAGCAGCTGATCAAAAGCCAGTTTTCCTAGAGACTCAATCAGCTTCCTGTTCTCTGGACTCCAGATAGATTTGCTCTTTTTTCCTCCATCATACTTTTCCTCCTTGATTTTGAGTTGAACCAGCAGGAACTTTATGTACATCTCAGTCAGAGTCTTGGGTAGTTTCTCTCTCTCTCTGGTCTTCATCACATCCTCCAGAACTTTAGCAGTGATCCAGCAGAAGACGGGGATGTGACACATGATGTGGAGACTTTTGGATTTCTGGATGTGGGATATGATCCTGCTGGCCTTCTCTTCATCATCTCTGAATCTCTTCCTGAAGTATTCCTCCTTCTGGGGGTCAGTGAACCTTCTGACCTCTGTCACCATGCCGACACACTGAGGAGGGATCTGATTGGCTGCTGCAGGTCGTGTGGTTATCCAGAGGAGAGCAGAGGGAAGCAGATTCCCCCTGATGAGGTTTGTCAGCAGAACATCCAGAGAGGCTGACTTTTCAGGGTCAGTTAATATTATTGTGTTGTAGAAATCCAGACAAAGTCGACTTTCATCCAGACCATCAAAGATGAACAGAACCTGGACCTTTTTAAAGCTGCGGATTCCTGCATCTCTAATATCTTCAAAGTGGTAATGAATCAGTTCCACCAAGCTGAACTTTTCTTCTTTCTAGTTATTCAGCTCTCTGAAGGTGAATGGAAATATGAAATCAATGTTCTGGTTGGTTTTGCCTTCAGCCCAGTCCAGAGTGAACTTCTGTGTTAACAGTGTTTTCCCAATGCCAGCCACGCCCATGGTCATCACTGTCCTGATTGGTTGATCACTTCCAGGTGGGACTTTAAAGATGTCTTCTCGTCTGACTGTTTCTTGTTTCCTGCATGCTGTTTCAATCTGTCTGAACTCATGTTCATCATTGACCCCTGTAGTTAACCCCTTTGTGATGTGGAGCTCTGTGTAGATCTGGTTCAGTAGGGTTTCATTTCCATGTTCAGCGATGCCTTCACAAAGACTTTGGAAAGTCCTTTTCACAAACTTTTTAAGCTGCTGTTGACACTGAAAATAAAAATCTGAAAAAAAGACACAATTCAGCTAAATATAGAGAATTCAATTATTTTTGATTTGCATAAAAACTTTCATGAATAAGTAAAATCAATAAATTCATAAAAAAAATGCTCTAATCCAACTTCAGTCTGTGAGGAGGGAGAAAATGTGAGACTTTTGAACGGACTGATTGGTGCTCTGTTTGGGGACATTTCAGCATATCACCATGCCGGGGTAGTTGAATACACAGAGCCTTTGTGTCACTTTGATGTCATTGAAATGATCACAGAGAAGAGTTTCTGTGGACCACCTCACTTCAATGAACGTTCAGAGATTTCCAACTGAGTCCAGGTCACATTGTTCTGGTCTGTCATCATGGTGACTCAGACTCATGTTGTCTCATCATGTCAAGGTTCAGGTAGAAAGTGACTGGACGTTGCTCAACATCAGGAGAAAAAATTCTGGTTAATTTGTTCATTTTTAATCAAGAAAATAATAATTTTTATTATTTTCTTGTGTATTTGCTGCTGTATTCATATTCAGTGGTACGACGTGATAATGTCTCTCACTGTGTATCAGTCCTGATATACAGATGCATGTTCCACTGCTCTGAGGAACAATGCTAAACATGCTAAACGCCACAAGATGCCACCAAACATCAGAGACCAGTTTTTGAAGATGGGATCTGAACAGGAAATGTTCCATGAGCATGAAGTGGTTTATTCTGAGGCTGTGAATTTGTTAAGTTTACCTGTGTGAAGTAAACAGAGAGGCTCAGATTTGAAGCAAAGACAGTAGCGGTTGAGCTACAAAAGTAGCTTTAATGAAGTGTTTGTTCACCTTTAGCAGGGGAAACCCCCAGCTGCTTGGACAGGGTAGGATCTATCTTGTGAAGATGCTGGATCATTATTTCACTGGCTCTCTGTCCTTTCATCCTCACAGCGTCAATGGTCTCCCGGGCCTTGTTTGCTGTTATTTGGTTCCCTTCAAGTATTGCCCGTCTTTCCGAAAGATTAAAGACACCGTCTGTTTCCAGGTCATCGAGGAGCTGAATCAGGATTTCCTCAGAAACTCTCTTCACAAACTCACTGCGAACTTTGAAAAGGTTTTCCTCTGCAGGCAGAAATTAGAAAAAAACATGATGAAGATCAACTATTCATGCTGCTCCATCCAGAGATTCCCCTCAGTGTGTTGATCAGCTCCTCAGGTCTGAACCTGCTGTTGTGTTTCTGCCTCATATCAGAGTGACGACCACTGATTCTGTCTACATGAGAACAAATGAAGCTTCTGGTTCATCACTTTGTTTCCTGACTGCAGGAAGAACAATAAAAGAAACACCTTCTAAATATAAAGCTGCACTATTATTATTGAATATTGTAATGAAAATATTGACTGATAAAGCTATGCACATGCATGTAGCCGCACACCTTTCCTTTATACATCCCAATTTATAGAGTTCAGCTGTTGGGCTGCCCTGTCGCCACCCATAAATATATATTATATAAATACTCAGAACTCTGCCACCACATGAAGCAATAACCATGACAATGTCCTTGTTTGTGCAAATGTCTGTTTGAACAGCAGAGCGTTCAGCCGGGATTTAAAGACAGACGCCGTGTCAGAGAGTCTTTTAGTGGGGAAAGTGGATATTATATGTATAATATATATATTATGTGTATAAGTTGTACATATACAAAATGGAGATGATTTCTGTCCATTAAGGTGCATTCACAAAGCGGGCAGCTTGACTGCAGTTGCACTGGTACAGTTAGCGCATGGCTCCTTCTTTAAGACTGATAATGTATTATCTCAGTCTTTCCATCTGAGATAATAAATCGATAATAAATTATGTGAACACTGGATAAATTAATTAGTGGATAGAGTAAATATTGCTGAAGCATCAGAGCTGCTGGCCTGTTCTTCACATCGGTTCATTTTAGTTCTGAGTTCAGTTTTTACCTTCAGGTTTCACAGAAACTCACAATGTTTCTGTTAGAGCGTCACTGAACAGGAAGCATGAACACAATACATACACACTGAGACTGTGGTTCATCACATGACAGCCACAGAGGCTGTGATTGGTCAGTTTGTTTCTTTATGATGTTCATTTTGATCACTCCTGCTGGACTTCCTGCTGCTGCGCCATCTTTTATCTGGAAAACATGAAGGATTTATTATGTTTCAGGCTTTATTTCATAATTAATTTATTTGTATTTTTGGAAGACTGAATGGAATCTAAAGAATAATGGACCTTACCAAATTTTTCTATGTTCCTGTTAAGAATCGAATCCGACTGTCAGTCATTGTAGGATCAGATTTCCTACAGGCTGAAATGAAAACATCTTTAAATTCTGTTTGTTGCCATTGGACAGTTTTGTGTTGCATCAGCTGATTAAAGGTCCTCCAGAAATGCGTCTGGACTCCTGATCAGGTGTTTAGCTTTCAGGTGACCGAGTTCCAGCTGCTTCTGAAGCTTTCCTCACGTCTCTGCCGTCTTCTTCAGAGTGATGATGAGAAGCAGCAGAAATAAAGACACAGATGGGTGACGAATCTGGACTGACAGAGTTTCATCATGTTGAAACAAACCAAGTTCTGACTGGTTTTGCTGAAGCATCTGCCTCGGCGTTGCTGCTACAAGTCTACCCTCACCACTTCCCTCCTTGTCTCTACTTCTTCTGAGAGTGAGACGCACTAATAGTACGTTGAATTTCCTAAGTCTGCCAGGTATTACCCTGCTCAAAACTGAGAAAGACTCTCCTGGTTTCAGCCAAGCTCCATCCAGACGCCCCACCGTTCCCCCTGCAGCCCACTAGTTTCACACAGACATCTGTAACAGTCGCTCTTTACTACAACCTGCTCTTGTTACTGAACCAGGTTGGTGTTAGTGGTTCTGGCGAGTCCCAAGGATGTCTTTTTAACTTTTGGACTAAAACAACCTATAAAACGATTTGCACCTTTTTCTCTCTAGAATCAAACATTGGAGCTATTTTACAAATATCAACGAGCTTTGAGGTGACTCATCAATGGAATGTCCACAACTTCTTTTAGATTTTCTTTATGCTAAATATTTTATGAGTAAAGCAATTATGCGAGGGTCAGAACAGCTTCAGTCAGTTCCAGAAATCATCAACCAAACAGGAACCTTTGAACCGGCTTGATGAAGAAGGAAGTGTTTCGGTAAGATGAGGCTCACGGCACTGATAGATGAAGGAAGCTTTAACTTACTACTTATTCTTATTACAATCATTATTTGAGTTGTCTGTTCTAGTTTTCTGTTTTCTCCTGAAAATAAACCAGAAATTATTAATTATTCTAATTATTTGAAACCAAAGTTGCAGCTGTTTATTCTTACACATCATCATCATCATCATCATCGTGAAAACTAAACAAATACAAATATTAAAATACAAAACACAAATCGACAATACAACAACAAACATAATTGTACCTCGCTGCCTTTACTGGGGAACGCCATTTCTCAGTCCAACGTTTGACAGTTCATTTGGTTCACTGCAATTCCCCAGTTTCATAGGCCCTGCCCTCTTTCTCTACGGCAGCCCGTGAGGTACGTATTAAACAAAAAGTCCCAAAACATCACAAATACCATTAAGCCAAATAAATCACCAACAATGCAAACCAAAACAGACAAACATACATAAACAATCTGCAACAGTCTTATTAGAAATTCATTTAAAATTTAATTTAAATAAACTACAAATAATTTAGACATTTCATTTTACAATAATTTACAATCCGTTACATTACTAATTGAGTATTTTGCTTTGGGTCTTATTCAATGTGTTTAGACTTTGTTCTTTAAAACTTTCCTTCATTGAAATAAGGAATAGTCTCATCTATTTTTTATAAATATGCATACTGGAAACTTTCTTCCTCGTTTTTCAGGAAGTTATGTTCCTGTTTCATAACGGGGCAACACTCTCTGTGCCTGACTGATTTCTTATGATTAAACACAAAAAGAAACAGAATTACAGCAAAGCTTGCATGAGACACAAAACACAAACTGATTGATTTGATTGAAGTTTGATTCTGCTGTTGGGTCTAGATGTTTTTTGTAATTCATTTCAAAGGTAACTTTATAAATTGTTCCGGCTCAACATGACTATCCAGGAGGAATAAAGACTTCAGGTCGAACATCTGTTTCCTTCAGACGGACCAACTTTGCACAGATCTGACTGATGGCTAGAAATAAGAGCATGAACTGTTGCTCTGTACATCTGAATCCTGAGACAAGATCAGACATGCAGAGATACTTCATCCACCGACCAGGAAGTCAGATATCTCAGCCGGGCCACAAACACTCAGAACCTACTGGTACCAGTTTGACTATCAAACTGGGAGCACACTCAGCTTGTTGTCTGGGTTATGAGACTCAAAGAAAATCAGAGTTCCTGATTGAAACCAGGTGATGCAACTCTGCAACATAACCAGAACCAGAACCAGGTCCAGTTCTGGTTCTGTCCAGAGAGAAAAACCCAGTCAGGACTGAAAACCAGAAGAATGTGGAGTTAAAACTCACCTGATCAGATCCTTGCTTCTCCTTCTGTTCACACAAATCGAGTTGGAGCTGGGAGATGATGACTCTCCAGAACTTGAACTGGACCCACCTGAGGCTCCGCCCCTCTCACAGCAGAGGTGTGTTCACCTGTTGAATGACAAGAATCTTGTCTGATCATCGATGCCTGGAAATAAATTTTAAAAACAAAGAGTTCACATTTCGGTTTATACATTATTTTAAATGTCTTTAGGTTTTTCTTAATTTAATGTAGTATTACATTTAAATTAAGAACTTTAACAACCAACAGCAACACATGTAGATATTAAATATGAGGTTTTAATAATTGACACCAAAGTCTGCATAAAGACTGTTAAACCTGTTGAGACGTTTCCTACTGACACAAAGAAGTCCCTAATGCATTCCTGAACATAATGTTCTGTAAAGTTTTGGTCTCAGCCTGGGGACTGTGGTTTAAGTTGTACCAAATTTTGCATTGAAATAGCTGCATACAAGCCTGAACGCTGTAGGCGATGAGATGTTTATGAGTTTCTGTCTCTCTTTGCCAGACGGTTTCTCTGTTGTTCATTGTTAGTTTGGTTCAGCTGTCACACAGACGGCCTCACATTTAACACCAGAATATTTTGCTCTATAGAGGACTTGCTGGTCGGTACAGTGTCAGTAAAACGAGGCCTAAACTAATCAATTCTCTTCTATGGTGTCCCATCCAATTGGTAATATATAATAAGGAGAAAATTATTGAGTGTAGAAATTACCTGTACTTTCTGACAAATTGTTTCTGCTGTATCTTAAAATTTGAAGACATTATTGAACCACATGAGAAACATTTTTAGCAGATTGTCAAAGTTTAGTCAATATTTACCCTCTAGAATAAAGTTTACAGTAATGCAGCTTTAACTCCGCCCCACTCTGCGCTCAAAGCCCGCCCACTCGGCTCCCCTGCCCTGTGACAGGCTAACAAAGCAGCAGGGGCTCTTCAAAGATTTCATCGATTAAACACGTTAAATCTCACAGCTCGTTAGTGAGCATGATTGATCAACCCTGGATAACTGAAGACATTTCTGTTCCAAACTGCAGAATAAAATTAGTGTCAAGCACTTATAGCAAAAGTTTGTGAATCATTTCAAAGATATTGATAAATGTTTCCAGAGGTCAAAGTCAACCTTACCCTCCAAAACTACAAATTCAGATCATATATTAGTCAATCAACTGACTGCATAATCTACCAGACTTGTCTTCTATTATTGATCATGGTTATGGTGACAGATATGGGTTCATCACTTCGCACTAGCAAAGACTAAACAGAACCAAACCAACAAATCTGGTTCTGGAGATTCGGAAAGAACCACCAGATATTTACCATGTAAGCAAAATGAACTGGATTCTGAGTTCTGGTTCTGTTGGTTCTCTGTTTGATTAATGTAGAAATTTGAGCTGCTGCATTTGTTTTTGGGCTCAAATTATCATAATGTAATTCTGAGATGAGCAAACTGACCACAACCTCTAATTAGACAAAAGGTCAGACACAGTTCTGACCTGCCATCTCACCTGCACACAGATTACTAGCAGTAGATACTCTGCAAACCATCTTCAGTTGTTGTAATTTCATTATTCATACAGAAAATCTCTGAGTGTTTTTAGTCCTGAAGCTGCAGAGTTGAAATCAGAGAGAAGCAACAAATGAAAATACCACTTTTCCAAAGTTACACTAGTTAATAAACACAAAATGGAGAACTGGATCAGGAAGTGTCTGCCTTACCTGGAAACACATCCAGGGTTTCCCCCAAAACACCTGCTGAGCCTAGTGGTGGGGTCATAAGGTCATCCTTCAGCGGCCTGCTGCGTTTTTGGGTTAAATTGTCACAAACATTCAATTAAGTGTCATAATTCAGAGGAGGGGAGTGAAGCCTGGTGGCCCGCCAGGCTGATAAAACACAGAGAAAACCCTGACTTCTTTCTGGAGTTCTAGTCGGTCTCCTGGCTGCTCCTGGTCCGGTCCCTCACCAGGAGCCGTTGTTGGACTCAGCACAATGTGTGAAATATTAAAATCATGCCAGAGGCAGGACTTGAACCCCTGAACATCAGACACTAAGCACAGACTTCGTGCCGACCAAATCACTGAGCTCTAGCAGTAAAAAGGTAGACGCTTATGTTCATGCTCTTATTTTGAAGTGGGTGAAGCCTGAGTCATACAGCCTATCACAAAAGCAGATAATCCAGATGTGTTTTAATTATCAGGGTGTGTTTTTTATCTTAAATCCTCACAGAAATCACTGGTTTGGTTCCAGAAGATTTAGAAAAATATTAAATTTGTGAATCCAGTTTTAATAAAGCCCTTAGTGTTCTGTCCAGGATCCATACAACAAGTGACTTTAGAGTATTTGAGGCAGATTTGAACAGAAAAACACAGAAAAATCAGTCTGGTTAGTGACGCCTCGTTCAACCTTCTGCTCAGGAACTAAACAGATGAGTTAATAAACCCCTGAGGATGTTTAAATTATTCATATTTCTACATTTTGAGTAGAATAAGCCTGTATTTGTTAAATACCTGTATATTTAATGTTTCCATCACCAAACTGAAAATTAAACAGAAAACATCTTAGTTCTCAATAGAACTCTGAAACATCACTGCAAATGGCTAGCATTGGTTTCAGTTGTCAACATAACGTGCTGGATCTTAAACATATGCTTGATATATAAAGAAAAAGAGACGCCTTCCTAACTGTCAACACAACGGGATAATGAAGTCAGGAAACAGTTTTTTAAAATGGCAAGGAACAGAACCAAACATATTTTTACTGTGAATTTATGGTCTTAATTCTGTATGAGAATTTTTAAAATTTAATTTTAATTGCTTTAATAAATTAACAAAGAAAAAAGTTTTTGTCATTTAAAAATAAAACAGTCACTGAAAAAGCGTATTACATGAGGATGAAATATCACTCAAGCATGTTTACAATCTGTTTCTTAAATAAATAAAATGCTTTGTTATTAACCAGCTCGTCCTGCTGAGCCTCCAGATCAAAACTTACCAACTGCAAAAACATTACACTTTATTCTGTAAAGATTGTTGAAATAGATTTTTAAATTAGCACAATACTGCACAGGAGAGCCTTGATGCATATGAAATATACCATAGTAAGTTAAAGTACACTCTACGTTCACATAAATTTAGATAAAGATCCAAACTAAAACAACTGGCCACTCTCAGATTTTACAGGGAGGATTCTACAGAAAGAGGCCTGGACTCCTTAAATCTATATAGATTTAAGGAGTCTGTCTGCCAGGCAATTAACAAATTATTTAGTGTGGTTCAAAAGTTCACTAGGAGCTTAAAACTTTTTACAAATAATTTTATCCATACTAGAATTAAATATATATAAGGGATGTTCTTTAAGTATTAAGACAACATGTTTTAAAGTAATTATTTTGTAATCATACTATTTGCATGCATTTTATATTATAATAGATTTAGAAAACCACTTTAAAATATTTCTGATATTTACAAAAAGAGTTATTTAAGAAAAAAACACTTTAGTTCTTAGATCCAAACTTACAGTCATTATTTAGCATTAGATTTTGTGCGAGTTTGTTTAAAATACAAACTATTTTCTTGTGGAATCATTTGAGGCAGAGAACGCTCCAGCTGCACGCTATAAATCAAGGCCTGGCAAGAGCCTGGTACGAGAAGATCTGGGTGTTTTAAACAGGCCCCAGAGGTAATACAATCAATGTTAAGACAGCACCCACAAAGGGAAGAACACACCTCCTAATGCATATATTTAAATTTAGAGAAAGACACAGTCATATAAAAGTTTTCGTTTGCAACAGAGAATTCGAATTGCTTTCTGCCCGAGTTCACAATTTCCGGAAAATGCATTTTCTGTCTTTACTTTCTTTTAACTCGTGCAATTATTTCTGTTTTGTCATGTCTTGGACTTTTTGATAATCTAGGTGAGATTGACTTTGATTTTCTCTGGATAAAACTCTGGATATCTGAAGTCTGACGTCGTATGATTGCTCTTTCTCCCTGCACATATTGAGGCTCAAGAATCCGGGATCAGAGGAATGAATTAACGAGCTAAATCAAGTTATTCCTCTTCTTTAATTCTTAACAAGATCCAAGAAATATCTTTACAGAATGAAAATATTTCTATTAAGATATTTACAGAAATACGGGTAAGTTTGAGAATCAAGTCTGGAAAAACAATAAATATTAAGAAAAACATATTTATTAGTGATAAGCTTCAACCAGCAGGATAAAACCACCTCAACAACAATTAATAAAACTTAAGTCAATAAAACTTTTAAAAATATTAGCAAAGATTATTTAATATTTTAGATTTGTTTTTGCCAGAGACTCCGCCCTCCAGTAGTCACACGTTTAAATATTTCAGACTAATTTAATGATTAATCAAATTAATGATCATTTTGATCAATTAATTATTAGCAGATTCAGATCTAAACTCATGCTGAGTTTAGATCTGAATCTGCTAATAATAAGTTTATATGTAAAACAAGCTGCTGCTGCTGAAGTCTGTTAGCATCGCTAGCTCCGCTCAGAGTCTCTGCGGGCTGTTAACACTGACAGTGAAAACATTAGAAAACACTGAAGTGAACCCAGAAGTATTTCGCCTTCATTTATCTCACTGGGAACCAGTTGGCCCACTGGTGTGAGAACCCCTCTCGCCCCCGTCTAGAACCGCCCCTGGCCTGCAGGTCTGGTGTATTTTTGCTTAGTATGTTTTTATCTTGGGCTGCACAGTTGCACAGTGGGTAGCGCTGTTGCCTTGCAGCAAGAAGGTCCTGGGTTCGATTCCCGGCCCGGGGTCTTTCTGCACGGAGTTTGCATGTTCTCCCTGTGCATGCTGGGATCTCTCCTGGTTCTCCGGCTTCCTCCCACAGTCCAAAAACATGACTGTCAGGTTGATCGGCCTTCCCAAATTCTCCCTAGGTGTGAGTGTGTGTGTGTGCATGGTTGTTTGCCCTGTTTGTCTTTGTGTTGCCCTGCGACAGACTGGCGACTTGTCCAGGGTGACCCCGCCTCTCGCCCGGAATGCAGCTGGAGAAGCACCAGCAACTCCCGACCGCGTTAGGGAAGGGTGACCGGGAAATGGATGGATGTTTTTTTCTTCATTGATTGGAAATCAAGTTATCCAAACTGGTAAACAACATTTGGCTAATGCTATGATTTATTAAATATCCAAATCAGTGGCGGAGCTAGAATTTTTTTCAAGGGGTGGCCAAAGGGTGAGCAAGGCTTTATCAGAGGGTCCATATACAAATGATGAACGAAAGGAAACAAATATTTTCTCACACACACTCAAATTAAAATGGTTTATGTAATTAAGATTTGCCATCACCAAACAAGACGTTAAACGGCTCTATGGAACAGTGAACATGTAAATGTAAACTCAGAGCCCAGAATATGACCAAAAACAAATTCTCATAAATAAATAAATAAAAATAAACTGGTGCTTCTGGTGTGCAATAGGTTGTGCTGGGTGGGGGCAGTTCAGTGCCATTTCCTCCTGCTTCACTGTCTTCCTCCCAGAGTCTGAATCTGTATCACCCTCATCTCTCTCTGGAACTTAACTGGAAATGCATAAACAGACACAATAAAAAATGCAAAAAGCATCATGCTAACCTTTAGAATCAGGCTTATTGGATTTTACTACTTAATAACTCTCTATCAGCCTCTAACCCGCTGGTGATCCACTTGGGCCTGGAGTCTCCTGGCTGGATTCTCCAGGTTGGTCCCTGTTGCAGGGATCTGTCTGGTCCTGGTCACTCCTGCAGGGTTCTGTCTGGTCTTGGTCACTGCTGCAGGGTTCTGTCTGGTCCTGGTCACTGCAGGGTTCTGTCTGGTCCTGGTCACTGTTGCAGGGTTCTGTCTGGTCCTGGTCACTGCTGCAGGGTTCTGTCTGGTCCTGGTCACTGCTGCAGGGTTCTGTCTGGTCCTGGTCACTGCTGCAGGGTTCTGTCTGGTCCTGGTCACTCCTGCAGGGTTCTGTCTGGTCTTGGTCACTGCTGCAGGGTTCTGTCTGGTCCTGGTCACTGCTGCAGGGTTCTGTCTGGTCCTGGTCACTGCTGCAGGGTTCTGTCTGGTCCTGGTCACTGCTGCAGGGTTCTGTCTGGTCCTGGTCTCTGCTGCAGGGTTCTGCAGGGTTCTGTCTGGTCCTGGTTTTTGCCTCTTTAAGAAGAACTGGGAGATATTCCCTTTTTCTCTTCATTTGGGCTCTACACAAAATAAGAGCCTGGTATTTAGACTCCATGACTGTTTGGCAGAGACACTATTTCAACTATTATTAAACTATAGTTTTTAGTTTTCTGTAGCTAGCTAAAATAATACTAAATTAAAAATATATTAATTAAAATTAATTAATATAACTAGTCAGGTTATAATTCAAAGCTTTCATTTGACATAGCCTACTTACATTTCAGTCATTATAAACTTAATGGTTTTTCTCATATTCTTACCACACATTTCAAGCAAGAGCTGGGAGATATAAAACATTAGAGGGCAGCATGTCACTAAAACATATGTTAAAAGAATCTGTCTAAACACGATCTATCAGCACTAGCATGGCTAATATAATAAACGAGGCACTATGCAGCGGGCACAACCTTTTTTTTTTTCTTTTTAGAAATGTATGACAAGTGCCGCCTCTCATTAGGAAAGTAACAGCGGTTACTGCTGAGCGGTAAAATGTCGTAAATACCTGCAAAACTCCCGGTGTAACTCTAAAGCCGCGGATGTGTTTTGGATCAAGCAGGAACCACATGTCAGTTTAACCAATGAACAGCGTCGGGCATCGAGCTGCCTTCAGGGACAGTCGGAAATTACAGTTTTCCTGGCAAATCTTTGCTGATATCATACGTATTATATTTAAAAATTACCATTTCTAGTGGGGTGGCACTAGGGGTGGCCAGGGGTCTGTTTGGGGGTGGCAAGTGCCACCCGGCCACCCCTCTGGCTCCGCCAATGATCCAAACTCAACATAAAGCGATAATAATAATCAAGCTAAAATCACAGTAATAAACTGAATCCATCATAGCAAAATGTTCTGTACCATATCAGCCTCAGGAGATGGTTGAGGATGAAGAGATTCTGGTTCTGTAGGTTCTGGACGGGTCTGCGGTTCCTCCTGGTCCATTCAGTCTGTTTACACAGCAGCGCCATGACGGACACATTGTTTTATCTTTCTATGTTCAGCTTATAATACGCGTCTTTTACTCACGTCTGTATTTTTGAGGCGTTTTTTCTTCGACGAACATGGATTCAGGGAGAGGACGTTTTAAAAAGACGCGGGTTGATAGCAGCTCACTGCGGCTGCGCAGTGTCCGTCTCTAGGCAACTGTGACGTCCAGCGTTGGTCTGTAGCGTTCAGGGGTCCTTCTGCTCCCGCCAGTACAGTGCAGCTGACCTTAATATTGCCTGTCATATTTTGACCATTATTGTTAAACTTAGTATTGATGTTTATTATTGGTGCGTCTATCGGACAGTTATGTATTGGTTCAATACATTTAACGGCCAAATATGAGACGAGCCCTGTTGAAAATATAATTTTAATCAGCACAATCGTAGACAAGCTAACCTTTATGCTATGAAATATACCATGAACATTTGGAGTAGCCTTTACGTTAAGAGAAACTTAGATATAGATCCAAACTAAAACAACTGGTGGCTCTCTGAACTTACATAAATCTCTAGGGAGGGTTTTGCAGATAGACAGGACTGTAACTCCTTTAACTGCTATACAGACAGGGAGTCTGTCTGCTATCAGGACAATAAATTCTTTAGTGTCGGTTCAAAAGTTCAGTGGAACATTAAAACTTTTTTAAAAAAAATCTTATCCATACTAGAATTAAATATATATTAAGATATTTCCTTAAGCATTAAACAACATGTTTTGAATTATTTTGTAATCACACTATTTGCATGCATTTTATATTACTTAAATACAATAGAAATTAGCAAATATATTTTACTTTAAAAATATTTCAGGTATTCTCAAAAAGAGCTTTTCTTAAAATAGAAACATTTTAGTTCTTAGATCCAAACTTATAGTTATTATTTAGCATTAGATTTTGTTGAATCAGTTTGAGGCAGAGATAACGTTCCAGCTGCACGTCATAAATTACGGTCTGGGCAAGAGGCTGGCCAGAGAAGATCTGGGTGTTTCAGTAGGACTCAAAGGTAATAAAATTAACATTAAGACAGGCCCCACAAAAGGAAAAACACACCTTTTAATGCATATATTTAACTTTAGGGATGATCTCGAGTAACATCGACAGAGGAAATTTGATTTCATGATAAATTTGAAAATTTGATTTCATGACACTTCATGTTTTGAGTTTAAGCCCAGTTGATTTGCTTATCCACTCCATGTATTCACACACATCCATGATAAAAAGCTGCTCTCTGACATGCATTGATTCCACCTGCAGAAATCACACCATAAAGCTGCTTGTTGAAGATCACTCCTCCACCAGAGTCACCCTGTAGAAAAATGTAGATCAATATAATTATTTATTTATGTTGCAAAAGAGAAAGGTCTTCCAGTCACTGTAGAGAGATATTGAAGAAACAAACTTACAGCACAAGCATCCTTGTTCGGTGATGCAGCACGGAATATAAACCCACGTGTCGAATCGAAGTAGGAAACAGCAGCAACATTCATGTCGACACACTGAAGATGTGATGAAACAGCATCATAGGGTACTGCAGAGAAACAGGAGAATCATAAACATGTTCTTCACTCGGCCTTTTCTGTAGAGACAGAAACAAAGATTTTATTCTCATAACTTTAATTTTCTCTCACGTCGCTCATTATTGGGTCCGATTATCGTTGCTCCCTCTCCTGCCAGCTGAACTGCATCACCACTGAAAGACAATTAGAATAAATGTCAGTAAGGCAACAATGCAGAAAATGAATCGCAAGAAGGAACAATGAAACAACATAAACTAAATCCATGAAGGTCTTCATCCACTGAGACAGGAGTGTCCAACTCCAGTCCTCAGTGATATGTCCTGCGTCCTTTACATGTGTCTCTGATCCAACACACCTGAGCTAAATGGGTTCTGGTTCTGCTGGTGGCATGATTACCTGACTCAGGTGTCCTGAAGCAGAGTTAGCAGGACTGTGGCAGTGGAGACAGAAAACCTAAACTCAAGCTTTTGATCAGAAAAAGACTTACTTTTTAAGTCGGTTACTGCATCTTGGTAGCAGAGCAGGTGGGATATTTCTGACTGGTGTCTGAAGCTTCAGCAACATGATGTCATGCAGCTGGCCATCTTTAACATAAATCACAGGATTGTGTTGGATTATCTGATCCTCCTGTTTAGCAGTCTGTGGATGAACTCCAAAAATGCTGTAAAAGTCCTGCAGAAAAGGTTAGATTATAATGAATAGTTAGAAAACCTGATCAACTGCAGATAAAAATGTCTTAATGTCTCTTTCCTACCATCCTGACTCCATCTCAGAGCAGTGACCTGCAGTGAGGATCCACTCAGGATGGATCAGAGATCCGCCACACTGGGTCGTGGCAGTACCTTTCCTGCCTGATAGCCGAACATAATGAAGATGCTCATTGTTATCACAATCATGACCTCTGATGATTCTCTTCTGCAGAGAAACACCCGAGTTCACTGAAACACCTGAAGAAGAAAAAGGTGGACTTACTTTACTCAGAAATCAGATGCAAACATGACTGCTGGAATAGAAGAAGAATAAACAGTTAAAGATTGAAAAGCATCAGTATTTACATTCAAAAAAGTTTCAGTGTGAAAAAGAATCAGAGGGAAGTTTGAGGGTCACAGAGAGCAGCAGCCTCTCTGGAACCAGTGGAAGTGTCACCAGTGTCTCCAGTGAGTCCAACTCACCCTGTAGCAGCAGCAGAACCTTCAGCAGAGCCATTGCTGGTCCAGCTTGCTGTGAATGTCTGCAGTCCTGCTGCAGCTTTTAAACTCTCTTCACAAGTTCCAGTTTGACAGGAAGCCACCAATCATAGGACGACACTGATGTGCGCTGTCAGGTGCATAGAGATGAAATTTAACATCTCATCCAAAAGAAACTTTTAAAAAGTTCTAGTTGCATTGACAGATTATTTCACTAATAACGAAACATTTCCACCTCTTATAACTTAAATAAACAGCCATTGAAACACGATCCTTTTGTTTCATAAGTCAATTCCTTTTCAGTAATATTAAGGAACTTATGACAAGCAATTCCCATATTTTGCTGTAGTTACTTGTATGTTAGTTTTGCTTTATTCCAAGTGAACTGAGAGATTTGTTCTAGAAACTAAAGTAAAAATTATTTTCTGTTTTTGCAGAGTTTTGCTCAAAGGAAAACTTGATTGTAATCTTAATGAAATAAAATGACTTTCTGAAGAAAGAGAGACTCGTCATTGTTTTCAGGTTGTTTTTTTAAGAAAAACCTGTTTGGTTTCCAATCTACATGAATTCACATCTGCCAAATATTTTGACTGTGAAAATATTCTTATATTTTAGTTCTTAAATTGAAAATTTAAGAAAAAAGTCCATTGTTCCCATTTTATTTTGTAACAATGTTATTGTGCTTCTGAAAAGCATGTCTTATTTATATTGAAATGTTTACATTATATGAATTACAAACTGACCATGGCCACATTAAAGCCACAGAGTGGCTTTAAAGTTCGATGCATTTCCAGCGTCTGTCATGATGTCTGTGGTTGAAGTGTGGACCCAACGCAGCAGGCAGGAGACGTGTTACTGTCACCAGTCTGAACTGCTATGGTTATGCCAGCGTGCAGCCGTGTGCGCGTGAGCAGATAAAACAGATAGAGAAAAGACAAAGAGTCCTTTTGTCCATTACAGACTGTTCCTTATGAATCACTTGAAACATTTTTGGTCTATAAAGTTACAAGATTCATTTCCTTTATGAAGGACATTTTAGTTCCATTAGTCTTTCTGTTTTTTCAACGTCACATCACAGGCTTTTTTCAGTTTTTTTTAGTGTTTTTCTTCTTAACTTGATCTTTGTTAGCACATTAACTCCTCTTTACACCAAACTAAATTTTAGCAACATGAAACAGATGTTTTTAATAGCTGAATATGTGATCACATTTCTAATTGGTCAAATCACAGACTGTTAAATTGAACATTTGTACATTTGATTTTTGTATTTTTGCCATCTTAGAAATATGGCAATGTTCACAGAGTAAGCTGTGTCTGTTGCAAAACAGAAAAAAAGTTTTCAAAAGTAAAGTCTTGATATAATGTTTGTTTTACTCGACTGAACATGTGTGATTACAATGAATTTTGCTCTGTACAAGTCAAAACAAAAGACTTTTGAACAGTCAAATATCTCTAGCAATGAATTTTATACATTTAAAATCATTTTTTTGTTGTTGTAGTTGTACTTATTAGCAGCACACATGCCTAAGCAGTGACCAGTCCCACCATTTTGGATGTCCAGGTTACGACACAGGTACTGCCCCAAATCTCAAATTTTTCTACGTTTGTAACCTTCAAACCTTTATGTGCACTTGACTTCACCCTACCCTTCATAGAAGGGTGTAGGGTGCAGCAGTATGGGTCTGGCTGTGGAAACACACACACTCATACATGCACATTTATACACCTGTAAATTTTAGAAAATGACATGTTAGGAAATGTCCTCTATAGAGCAGAGTTAGATATAAACCAAGAAAATGAACGAGGAACTGCTGCTAGGAACCATTTGCTTTGTTCTCCCATCAGGAAACATGGTGATGGACCAGCTCTGTATTTTGGTCTTAATATGTAAGATTGATGATTTCAACTCACCGACTCTTCTTGAACCTCATTCATTACGAACCAAGCTGGAGAAAAGATCATCTCCAACACTGTAATGTTACAGTCTCAAGGTTCATTTTCAATCATATTTTCAACATGTTATGCATTCATTGGGAAATGTCACAGTTTCAAATGAAATATTTGTTTAGCAAACTGACTCTATAAACTTCTGAACTAGATAGTTAACACTGATATAGCAAAATATTTATTTCTAGCTTGCTAACTGTTACATTTACAGGTGATTTGCACAGAAATAACTATTAAGCTTATATGCAAATTTTCTTTTATATAAGGAAAATTTATTTTGTGTTTAAACTTGTCAAGAAACAAAACACAATGTATTAAAGGTTTCTATGAGTTTGAAAGTATATAAGAGAAGGATGGTAATGCATTGGACATTAAAGTCACTGTCATGAATTTCAGTTATGGAGATGGTGGGGAAGACGCAGTGGACCCAGGAGAGCGAGTGATGGAGGAAGTCTCCTTTTTGCTCACCGCTTTAAGCTTGTCTGATGTTTAGTTTTCATCACTTAATAACCAAAAATCAAGTGAAGCAAAGACTGAAGCTCTCTGCTCTCTCTCAGGTTTTGCCTTCCTTAATCTGTTATTGTTCATGTGTTACTGTCACCAGTCTGAACTGCTATGGTTATGTCAGCGTGCAGCCGTGTGCGCGTGAGCAGATAAAACAGATAGAGAAAAGACAAAGAGTCCTTTTGTCCATTACAGACTGTTCCTTATGAATCACTTGAAACATTTTTGGTCTATAAAGTTACAAGATTCATAATTTCCTTTATGAAGGACATTTTAGTTCCATTAGTCTTTCTGTTTTTTCAGAACGTCACATCACAGGCTTTTTTCAGTTTTTTTTAGTGTTTTTCTTCTTAACTTGATCTTTGTTAGCACATTAACTCCTCTTTACACCAAACTAAATTTTAGCAACATGAAACAGATGTTTTTAATAGCTGAATATGTGATCACATTTCTAATTGGTCAAATCACAGACTGTTAAATTGAACATTTGTACATTTGATTTTTGTATTTTTGCCATCTTAGAAATATGGCAATGTTCACAGAGAGTAAGCTGTGTCTGTTGCAAAACAGAAAAAAAGTTTTCAAAAGTAAAGTCTTGATATAATGTTTGTTTTACTCGACTGAACATGTGTGATTACAATGAATTTTGCTCTGTATACAAGTCAAAACAAAAGACTTTTGAACAGTCAAATATCTCTAGCAATGAATTTTATACATTTAAAATCATTTTTTTGTTGTTGTAGTTGTACTTATTAGCAGCACACATGCCTAAGCAGTGACCAGTCCCACCATTTTGGATGTCCAGGTTACGACACAGGTACTGCCCCAAATCTCAAATTTTTCTACGTTTGTAACCTTCAAACCTTTATGTGCACTTTGACTTCACCCTACACCCTTCATAGAAGGGTGTAGGGTGCAGCAGTATGGGGTCTGGCTGTGGAAACACACACACTCATACATGCACATATACACCTGTAAATTTTAGAAAATGACATGTTAGGAAATGTCCTCTATAGAGCAGAGTTTAGATATAAACCAAGAAAATGAACGAGGAACTGCTGCTAGGAACCATTTGCTTTGTTCTCCCATCAGGAAACATGGTGATGGACCAGCTCTGTATTTTGGTCTTAATATGTAAGATTGATGATTTCAACTCACCGACTCTTCTTGAACCTCATTCATTACGAACCAAGCTGGAGAAAAGATCATCTCCAACACTGTAATGTTACAGTCTCGAGGTTCATTTTCAATCATATTTTCAACATGTTATGCATTCATTGGGAAATGTCACAGTTTCAAATGAAATATTTGTTTAGCAAACTGACTCTATAAACTTCTGAACTAGATAGTTAACACTGATATAGCAAAATATTTATTTCTAGCTTGCTAACTGTTACATTTACAGGTGATTTGCACAGAAATAACTATTAAGCTTATATGCAAATTTTCTTTTATATAAGGAAAATTTATTTTGTGTTTAAACTTGTCAAGAAACAAAACACAATGTATTAAAGGTTTCTATGAGTTTGAAAGTATATAAGAGAAGGATGGTAATGCATTGGACATTAAAGTCACTGTCATGAATTTCAGTTATGGAGATGGTGGGGAAGACGCAGTGGACCCAGGAGAGCGAGTGATGGAGGAAGTCTCCTTTTTGCTCACCGCTTTAAGCTTGTCTGATGTTTAGTTTTTCATCACTTAATAACCAAAAATCAAGTGAAGCAAAGACTGAAGCTCTCTGCTCTCTCTCAGGTTTTGCCTTCCTTAATCTGTTATTGTTCATGTGTTACTGTCACCAGTCTGAACTGCTATGGTTATGTCAGCGTGCAGCCGTGTGCGCGTGAGCAGATAAAACAGATAGAGAAAAGACAAAGAGTCCTTTTGTCCATTACAGACTGTTCCTTATGAATCACTTGTAACATTTTTGGTCTATAAAGTTACAAGATTCATAATTTCCTTTATGAAGGACATTTTAGTTCCATTAGTCTTTTAGTTTTTCACAATGTAACATCACAGGCGTTTCTCTATTTTTTCATACGCTGTGTGTTTGTCCTTAACTTGATCTTTGTTAGCATTTTAGCTCCTCTTTACACCAAACTAACTTTTAGCAACATAAAACAGATGATTATGAGCAGCAGATGAATATATAATCACATCTCTAATTGGTCAAATCACAGACTGTCACTCGCCGCTTCGTCTTGCTACTGCTCCTCTTCCTTTCTCCCTGCTTTCCTCATGGTCTCTACTTTTCCCTGGTTTGGATTTATTTTTATTCTTTGGACTTTGTTGTTTTTTTTGTAAGTTGGATTTTTAATCTACATCAAAACTTTTACGTCTCCTGCCAGATGAATAATTCTCAGGTTTTGTGAAATTTAATTTATTGAATGTTTTCATAATTCTTAAAGACATAAATTTCATACACTGGTAACTCTGCCATGTTTTATCCTTTTGATCGGCCAAATTTAAAGGAATCCTACAAATCCTCAGCTCACATTGTTCTTTACTTTGTCATGAAAAACATCTGTACTGAAACTGATGGACTACACAGCCAAAAAAACTGCTTGTCGTACAAACACCCTGGAGGACCATAATTCAGAAGTTAGGGACTGTCCAGCAAGTCCCTAACTTGCTGGACAGAGCTGGGTGACTCTCCTGTGATTGGACAGACCGGCGTCCGTCCTGTAATTGGTGGCTTCTTATCCAACAGGAAATTGTGAACAGAGTTTAATAGCTGCTGCAGGACTGCAGACATTCACAGGAAGCTGGACCAGCAATGGCTCTGCTGAAGGTTCTTCTGCTGCTGCTGGGTCTGGGTGAGTCGGACTCACTGGAGACACTGGAGACACTTACACTGGCTCTGAATGCTATGAATTATGTTGATCTGTGTTTTATTTTATCCTTTTCATTATGAGCTGTCATGTTGTTTCTTTGTTTCTACTGTTTGAAATTGCTAAAACAGCAACTTTCTTCTCCAGGTGTTGCAGTGAGCTCAGTGTCTCTGCAGAAGAGAATTGTTGGAGGTGAGAAATGTAGAGACGATGAGCGTAGGTATCATGTGAAGATCTATGGACATAATAAGGTACAGGATTATATTTGTGGAGGATCTCTGATCAGCCATCGTTGGGTTCTGACTGCAGCTCACTGCTGGGAGTCAGATCCAGGATGGTGAGTCAGGAAACATCTTACTGACAAATCACCAATAACTTAATTTGTTTCTCTATTAAGTATGTTTTATTTTCCTAGGATTATCGAGGCACATGTCGGAGTTCATCCTAAATGGCTTCCCACAACGACGTATAGAATTACTCATCATGAGATTTATAGAGACAGCAACGGCCGTAAACATGACATCATGCTCCTCAAGCTGCCAGTACTAACAACAATCGAACCAGTCAAACTAGCTGCCTGTCCAGATACTCTCCTACTGTAAGTTTTAGCTTCTCAAATTTAAGAATTTGCTTCTTGATCTGCAAAATGAGAAAAAGTTCATCCAGGAAAATATTTGAGCTCTGGTTGTTTTTCTTAATGTGATTTATTTTTAGTTTTGTTTTCTTGTGTTTCAGCGGCACCAAGGTTCAGATTGCAGGTTATGGAGGATCAAAACTTGGCCTGTTTAACAAAAGAAGTGAGATGGATGTTTATGTTTTTCTTGTTGAAGAGCTGAAATAGGAAGTGCTGAAAAAACTGTAACCTTAGCCTGAAAATTCAAACCAACAAATTAGTCCTCCCCTGTATAGTGAGCAGGGTTTACACGAGCATTGATTGACAACACTAAGACCCTCCTCTTTGCTCTGATTGGGTGTTTTTGACCTGGACTGGTGCATTTCTGCAGATATCTAGGACAACAAGGAGGAAGTGGAGGAAATCAATGCTTCCATTGATTATCTGTCTCATATTTACCATGAGGACATAGTGACAGTTTTCATTAAAAAAAAAAAAAACTATTTGTACAAGTAACATACTGCAGTTTAATAACCACAGACAACAAGGTGATATTCTGAGCAAAATGTGACAACACTTAAATTGACCTAACATGTTTATGCTGCTTTTCATCTACAGTCCATCATCGTTCAGATGATCTGCAGTGTGCAGAGATTAAGATTGATAAACATCACAAGATGGAACTGCTCATGTCTAAACATGAGTTCTTTGAGTACAGTTTCCAGAAGTGGTACAGTGCACAAAGCTCTAAGAAGGACATATCTGAAGTACGTCAGTCTTTAAACCATTTTCTGCACAAAAACTCGGTGTCTATTTTATTGGATAAATCACAGCAGAATATAAACTGAAAGCTTTGTGTTTGTGACAGGGTGACAATGGTGGAGGATGGGTGTTCCAGGACAGGCTGTATGGAGTTTGTTCCTTCTCTGGACATCCGGAGTATGCACTCAGTGCACCAAGCGCTTTCATTGACATCTGTGGCTACAAGGATTGGATAGAAAAAACAATTCGTCAGCCAGAAGAAAGATTAATCTGAATTATGACTAAATGTTCCCAGCATAATAAAATTACAAAGTTCAAGTTAAATTTTACATTTAAATTTTCCAGTTGATTCATTTTGTGATTTGCAGCTGAATTATTAAGGGATTAAAGTTTGTGTACAAATTAATCTGTGACAATATCTTATTTCTCAATAAGTAAAGCTGCTGCTTGTAATAATCAAATATAATATCCACTGTCAAATGACTGGAAAATAAATGGCTATTTTCTGACCTGATTGATTGTCTGGTGCTTATTTCTGGTTATTACTGAAGAAAATAACAGAATTTAAAAGTTTTAGTTTTAGTTTTAAAGGCTGTTAAACTCATCATCAAAAACTAAAAACCTGCAGGTTTTCATCAAGCAGTTTAGAGAACAATGTTATCAGTTTCGCACCATCTGTGATTGGATCTTTTCTGGGAAATCCTGACAGTTTTGAACAAAACATTTTTAAATGATGAAATGAATTTCAGAAACTTTCCAAGAACAGTCATGAAAACCTTTTCAGAAATCAGACAATTGGGGTCAGGATAAAAAATTGGTCCCAGCATAATAAAGTTACAAAGTTAATTATTTTAATCAATTTTATAATTAAAATATATACTTGTAAAATTTTATATATATATATATATATATATATATATATATATATATATATATATATATATATATATATATATATATATATATATATATATATATATATATATATATATATATATAGCTGACTGGATAGCTCAATACATAAGGCATCAGTATATCACCCGAGAGGGCAGGGTTCGAATCCAGTCTGGGTCCTTAGGCAAGACCCTTCAAGCTACTGCCTACCTCATACCATGAGAGATACTAAGTTGCGTAACATGCCGGCTCAGACGTCGCCCGGCCAAACAAGGTCTGCGTCAGGTGTTGGGGAACCAGAGCACCTTGATGACAAATGGGCTACTGGAATAAGACGGAAATGGGCGAGAGATGAAAATGTGGATCTGTTGGAATGCTACTACTCAAGTAACCCTAGTGAGAGAGGTTACATGCAAAGACTGGGGAAGGAATGGTTACTTCGACATCCCCAGTCAACACTAAGCGCTAAACAACTAGTAGCTCAGTGTTCCAACATCCGCAAACGGCAACTGCTATCACAACTTGAGATTGACGAGATACAACACAAATGCTACGGCAAAAGGGAGGAACCCGGATGTCAGGACTGTGGGGACTTAACTACAAGTCCCCACCCAGTGAGGGGATACACAGAGAGAATCAACTGAAGACCATCAAAGGGTCCAAATTATCAGGATCTACAGCACTAACATTGGGATGTCATTCGGCTGATCACTGGTCGGCTGATTTCTGGACTGAGACATCTCAGTCCAGAAATGTGCAGCAGTCCTTGGCACAAGATACTGCAGGACCCTCAAGCTCCCAGGCCTCTGGTAGAGGACCATATATATAGATCTATATATATAGATAACCTCTGGTAGAGGACCCGAGCTCAGAGGGAATGAGAAGGCAATTTTTATACATATATATACAATTTTATAATTGTATATTATAAAATGTAATGATTATTATATTTTAGAATGATATAAAAAATATATCATTAAAAAGACTTTGTTTGTACTAAATGAATATGAAATATAAGTTACATATAGCTTGACTCAGATGTCACATAAACTCACAGTAAACTCATTTGCTACAGGGTGAAGTCAGCAGGGAGGCTAACAAGGTGCTAGCATTGCGGTTAGCATGGAGACTTGCAGGAGGTTAATACTAGGTGCCGACAGGCAATTTATTTCTTAGATTTTTAGTAAGCAAATATTTTGGCTGTAAAAATATTCATATATTTATTTTTTAAATTGAGGATTTAAGGAAAAAGTCAATTGTGGCCATTTTATTTTGCAACAAAGTTATGTGCTTCTGAAAAGCAAGTTTTATATTTAAATGTTTACATATATGAATTACAAACTGACCATGGTGGACAGAGTGACTTTCAAGTTCAATGCATTTCCACCGTCTGTCATGATGTCTGTGGTTGAAGTGTGGACCCAAATGCAGCAGGCAGGAGACGTAAAAGTTCTGATGTAGATGTAATTAAAAATCCAACTTACAAAAAACAACAAAGTCCAAAGAATAAAAATAAACCCAAACCAGGGAAAAGTAGAGACCATGAGGAAAGCAGGGAGAAAGGAAGAGGAGCAGTAGCAAGACGAAGCGGCGAGTGACAGTCTGTGATTTGACCAATTAGAGATGTGATTATATATTCATCTGCTGCTCATAATCATCTGTTTTTATTTGCTAAAAGTTAGTTTGGTGTAAAGAGGAGCTAAAATGCTAACAAAGATCAAGTTAAGGACAAACACACAGCGTATGAAAAAGAGAAACGCCTGTGATGTTACATTGTGAAAAACAGAAAGACTAATGGAACTAAAATGTCCTTCATAAAGGAAATTATGAATCTTGTAACTTTATAGACCAAAAATGTTACAAATGATTCATAAGGAACAGTCTGTAATGGACAAAAGGACTCTTTGTCTTTTCTCTATCTGTTTTATCTGCTCACGCGCACATGGCTGCACGCTGACATAACCATAGCAGTTCAGACTGGTGACAGTAACACATGAACAATAACAGATTAAGGAAGGCAAAACCTGAGAGAGAGCAGAATGAGGAGAAAATAAAGCAGGACTGGTGCTTCACTCTTGGTGTCCCCCTAAGGTGGGCTCAGTGGCCGGTGCTGGACGGTGAATATAACTCTGGTTCTGATCCATTTGGAAGACATGTACGGCTTGTAAAGTTTAATCATTTTCCGGCATTAAAGCCTGTTTTTTATATCACCAAATCTCATCATTTCTGAAGCTAATTTACACTGAGGGGTTCTGGTCAGGTACTTAAACGTGTTCAGGTGAATGAATGAACTCCAACAAATCCATTCCATACTGATCATACCGCCCATTTTCAAACATCTGTTATAGACAGCCAGCTGAGAACCCATGCATAGAAAAAATAAATGCCGTCAGTAGGTTGAATAAGTCATTGATCATAACGAGACTTTATTTTTTATTTTAGTTCAGATCAAACGTGAATACACATGCAATTTTATTTATAACCCCATAAAGAAAATGCAGTGAGCCAAGTGATGGCTGTACATAACTTTGCTTTCTGTACTGGGAAATGCTTCTTATAATTTGAGACGATGCAAATAAATAACCTTACAGACCATCTGCTTGGACAAATTTCTCAGTCAGATTTCATGTCAATAAATGGCTGAAACTTTATTTTACTAAACAATCTGAGACTTCAACTTGTTTCGGTTTTGGATACTAAATAAATATTTAACTTCATCCACATGAGAGCTTTTTGTCTGAACCGGACAGAACCGGACCGGAAGTTGAGGACTGGACTGGTTTCAGGGTTTCTTGCTCCAAAACTGAGCATGCGCAGTCGGCCTTCAGCAGTTTTGTTGTTCAGCCACCTGATGTCAGATCAGAACCGAGCCAGAACTCTAAACGTGAAGCTGTGGGAGCTGAATCGGTCCGAGAGGAGCAGCGGGAGGAAGAAGCGGCAGATGGTGGACAGAGGATCCGGGCGGAGCGGCGCGGAGAGGCGGAAGTAGCAGGAGGTGAGTCCGTTAGAAGCCGAACTGGTCCTGGTCTCCATGTCTATAAACGGCAAACAGGGAGATTTCTACCGGATGTCAGGGAAATGTGAACCTGCCGCTAGTTAGCTGAAGGTTTGCTGAGGAGGAAGAGCAGAAACCCGAGAGGTTCTGCTGGGTTGGTTCTGTAGCTCTGGCGCCAGAATTAGCTCGTGTTCGTCCCGTTAGAGGAGATTCACAACAAGCAGTTCCAGCAGAAAAACTCATGTTCTTCAGACTGAGCAGCGACCCCTGCTGGAGGGAACCGGCCTGCTCGGTTCTGTTGGCCCAGTTTGGACCTACTTTCAGGTGCTGGACAAATATGGACTAATGTTTCATTCGAGAATGTTCCGGCCTACAGAGAACATCTCGGTCCACTTAGTGGCCCACATCAGCACCGGACTTATGAGTGAACGGCTTGCAGCACGCATGCGCAGCAGCGGTCTGTTCATGACGGGAAAGATGGCCGCCGCCGTCTGTGGACGGAATGTGAAGTTGTTGAGGTCCATCACAGTTTCATCCCTGACTTTATCCAGCTCTGCGGCTTGAACTCGCTGCTCCTCTGAGGTTTGAAGGTTTGTCAGACTTCCATGAACAAGTATTGCTGTATTGGAAAATGATAGATGATAGAGTCGAGGGAGATGACCTGCCCCAAGTGGAGGAGTTCAAGTATCGGGATCTTGTTCACGAATGAGGGAAGAAGGGAGCGGGAGGTCGGCAGGCGGATTGGCGCAGCGTCCGCCGTGAAGCGGCGCTGTACCGGTCCGTCATGGTGAAGAAAGAGCTGAGTCAAAAAGCGAAGCTCTCGATTTACCGGTGTTATGCCGAGAAATGCATGCCTGCCGAGAATTGCATCCCCTGTCGCGGGAGCGCGCATCGCTCTAAACTCTCGCATATTGA
Organism: Poeciliopsis prolifica; assembly: GCF_027474105.1. Lineage (NCBI taxonomy): Eukaryota > Metazoa > Chordata > Actinopteri > Cyprinodontiformes > Poeciliidae > Poeciliopsis > Poeciliopsis prolifica. Next base: position 1,059,451 of record NW_026562467.1, on the reverse strand, counting down.
TGAGTAAACGGCTGAAATCCGACCGAAGAGGAAACTTTTAAAAATATTGGTAACATTATCACGTTTATTAATCATGTAAGCGCTAAAATTGTGGGTTTTATTTCGCAAATTAATTGAAATAAACACTGATTTTTTTCACGTTTATTGAGCCATATTTGTCGAACGTTCTTCAGTGTCTGATGAACAAGTTCTCCGCAGCTGCTTTGAAATTCCAAGATTTTTCTTTTAACACCATAATAGCTTAAAACTTTACAAAACCGAGGCCCAATCCCAATTACGTAGAACATTTTATATTACGCTTAGCTGTCTAGTGTATTAATGTAGGGGAGATGCATTTTAATTTCTGAGCCTGCTAATATTTGCATCCCTGTCTATTGTCCTGTTCATATGAAACTTATAGTGGTAACTCAGGGAACAAGTGTCATTATGTAGAAAAATGTAATTTCCAAGTTAGCAGGGGATGCAATTTTTGGCAATATGGATTTCTAGCTTGCCAAAATTTGCATCCCCCAAGTTTTCATCAAATATGATCCAAATGAGGTGAAACTCATACCAGCAGTTCTTACAACTACTCTGGTCATGTAGGACAAGTTATTTCACTCTTAACTCTTTATTTCTCAGAGTTAGCAGGGGGTGCAACTTTTGGCAATATGGATTTTCAGCTTGCCAAAAATTGCATCCCCTCTATTTTCATCAAATATTTTCAGAATGATATTAAACTAATACCAGTAGTTCAAAGAACTACTCTGGTCATGTAGAAAAACATATTTCACTCTTAACTCATTATTTTTCAGAGTTAGCAGGGGATGCAATTTTTGGCAATATGAATTTCAGGTTGCCAAAAATTGCATCCCCCCTGTTTTCATCAAATATGATCCATTTGAGATTAAACTCATACCAGCAGTTCTTAGAGCTACTCTGGTGATGTAGAAAAAGTTATTTCACTCTCAACTCTGTGTTTCTCCAAGTTAGCAGGGGGATGCATTTTCCGGCAATGTGGAATTTCAGGTTGCCAAAATCTGCATCCCCGCTATTGTCATCAAATATTGAATGCATCTGAGAATGTGCTCAAAATGAAAATTGTCAGAAAATGCATGTCCTGCAATTTGGAGAATTAGGATAGTAATGTGTTATATGAAATGTTCTAGACAATGACACGTATGCTCTGAGCTACTAGAGTGACTTTCAATCTGTATGACACTTTTGAGCTGAAAAAAAGGGCATGCAAATATCGGCAGCTCATAATTTGCTATGCCAAAAAATGCATCCCCCAAGCTTAAAAAAACAAACAGTTATGAGTGAAATAGCTTTTTCTATATAATCACATTTGTTCCCTCAATTGCTGGTATGAGTTTCATATCAATAGGATAACATTTGAGGAAAAAGGAGAGGGAAAGCATATTTTGGCAGGTTGATAATAGGCTGTGCCATAAAACGCATCCCCTGCTAACGTGTACAAATAAAAAATTAAGAGTGGAATAACATCTTCTGCATAAGAAGAATAGTTGTATGAGCTTCTGCTATGAGTTCCATGTTATTAGCATAACATTTGAGAAAAATAGAGAGGACATGCAAATTTTGGCAGGAGCAATTCCACATTGCCGGAAAATGCATCCCCCTGTTAACTTGGAGAAAACACAGAGTTGAGAGTGAAATAACTTTTTCTACATCACCAGAGTAGCTCTAAGAACTGCTGGTATGAGTTTCATCTCAATTGGATCATATTTGATGAAAACAGGGGGGATGCAATTTTTGGCAAGCTGAAAATCCATATTGCCAAAAATTGCACCCCCTGCTAACTCTGAAAAATAATGAGTTAAGAGTGAAATATGTTTTTCTACATGACCAGAGTAGTTCTTTGAACTACAGGTATTAGTTTAATATCATTTCAAAAATATTTGATGAAAACAGGGGGGATGCAATTTTTGGCAAGCTGAAAATCCATATTGCCAAAAATTGCATCCCCTGCTAACTTGGATAAATAACGAGTTAAGAGTGAAATAACCTTTTCTACATGACCAGAGTAGTTCTATGAACTACTGGAATTAATTTAATATCATTTCGAAAATATTTCATGAAAACAGGGGGGATGCAATTTTGGCAAGCTAGAAATCCATATTGCCAAAAGTTGCACCCCCTGCTAACTCTGAGAAATAAAGAGTTAAGAGTGAAATAACTTGTCCTACATGACCAGAGTAGTTGTAAGAACTGCTGGTATGAGTTTCACCTCAATTGGATCATATTTGATGAAAACTTGGGGGATGCAAATTTTGGCAAGCTAGAAATCCATATTGCCAAAAATTGCATCCCCTGCTAACTTGGAAATTACATTTTTTCTACATAATGACACTTGTTCCCTGAGTTACCACTATAAGTTTCATATGAACAGGACAATAGACAGGGAATGCAAATATTAGCAGGCTCAGAAATTAAAACGCATCTCCCCTACATTAATACACTAGACAGCTAAGCGTAATATAAAATGTTCTACGTAATTGGGATTGGGCCTCGGTTTTGTAAAGTTTTAAGCTATTATGGTGTTAAAAGAAAAATCTTGGAATTTCAAAGCAGCTGCGGAGAACTTGTTCATCAGACACTGAAGAACGTTCGACAAATATGGCTCAATAAACGTGAAAAAATCAGTGTTTATTTCAATTAATTTGCGAAATAAAACCCACAATTTTAGCGCTTACATGATTAATAAACGTGATAATGTTACTAATATCTTTAAAAGTTTCCTCTTCGGTCGGATTTCAGCCCGTTTACTCATCAATATGCGAGAGTTTAGAGCGATGCGCGCTCCCGCGACAGGGGATGCAATTCTCGGCAGGCATGCATTTCTCGGCATAACACCGGTCGATCTACGTTCCTACCCTCATCTATGGTCATGAACTTTGGGTCATGACCGAAAGAACGAGATCTCGGATACAAGCGGCTGAAATGAGTTTTCTCCGTAGGGTGGCTGGGCTCTCCCTTAGAGATGGGGTGAGAAGCTCGTCATCCGGGAGGGACTCAGAGTAGAGCCGCTGCTCCTCCACATCGAGAGGAGCCAGTTGGGGGCGCGACCCGACCTCGGATAAGCGGATGGATGGATGGATGGATGTGTGTGTGTGTGTGTGTGTGTGTGTGTGTGTGTGTCATAATTTGTCCTCAATCTGAACAATAATAGTTTTTGGTCTGTTATTAAATGGTAAAAATAGGAACGTTATTTTGTGTCTAACTGTTTTATTCTACACTTTCCCCTGCATTAATTTAATGTTTCTTCTTATTATTATTTGTATTATTTTTTCCTGTGTTGTATCTACATTGCCCACTCTGAAAAATGTAAGATCGCATTGTTTTTCATGCCCAAGTCTGCTGTAATAGTGACATTTGATGTATAAATTAATTGCAAAGAATGAATCACAATCGATCATTATTAAAATAATTGTCAATTAATTTAATAATCCGTTGATTAACTGGAGTATTCAGGCTCAAAAAAGTTTAGCTGAAAATGCAATATTCAGAGCAATAAATAAGCCAATATTGCATTTAAGATGAAAACTACTTTTTGAAACTATGATTTATCCAGACATCTTCAGGTGGCAGTTTTAACTTTACCAGGTTCAGATTCACCAATATGGAGTGAAAATTGTCTCAAAATACATGCAAAATACTTACTGGATTTGTAATCTTGTAAGGATCTTTGTGTGAAACTTTGGATAGTTTTACATGAGACACATGATTGTAAACCGTAAATCGAAAACTTATGTATAACTCTGGGTACTTGTACAAATGAGATCAATACAAAGTAAAAGTACACACATACAATTACAATTTCCACAAACATAAAATTTGTACACAGTTTTTTTTTTACTTCAACTTCACAAATCTGATAATTATGAATTCAGAGCTTCTCCTACTTCCACAAAGGTTAAATAAGTAACACAAGTTGCCTGATACACACAGACAAAACTGCATTTACGCACAGATCAGGTTACGATGCGTGAGGATTTTTGAGACTCATTTCACGCTTCAATCAGCCTCAGCTTTGTGCATAAGTGGTGCGTTAAATGCTGGTGGGAAGCTGGGTTATCTGATTTTTGCTCCGAGTCCAGTGTTTTCATCCTCTGAAAGTTTCTCACTGTGCGGAAAAAACGTTACGTTGGAAAACAAAATATTTCAAGACTTCTTTTCAATTCTGCAAAATTATTTATAGACATATTGTGCAATTTTGAGCAATACAGATGATATTATTGTTATTACATTTATTATTTTGAAGAATTGTATTATGTGTTTTATTTGCGTCTTTTAATTTGTTGTCTCTCTAATATTGATATGTCTTAAGTGGTTAATTGATAAATGTGCTAATAGTGTTTTTTTGATGTGTTTTTATTGATTATCAGGATAATAGAAAAACCAATTACTAAAATATTTGCTAGTTACAGTCGGGGATCCCGACCAACATGTCAACACCAGTTACAGTCCCAATTTGCATTATATGTGTAACATACCAACTGATGATGTAATTATCTTACATCATACCAGGGTTTGTTATTCTTGGTTTCACCTTAGATGCTCTAATTAATTAGCATTTTGAAATGCAGAGTGTTGAGGCAAACTGACTACTTGATGGTAATATATTAAAACAAACACAGAGTTCACGTTTAACAAGTTAGCAAGTTTAATATCTTTGTATGTACTGTGTACAAAACATGCAACCTATCACTTTCAAGTACGATCAAATGATGCTCTTGGGGGCCCCCTGGTGGCGTTGGGAGCCTAAGCAGCCGCTGGGCTCACATTGTCTTGGGCCGGCTCTGGTCGCAGCCTCGATTGGGTCGTGTTCTCCTGGAGCGGATGCAGCCTCACTGCTGATTTTACTGATGTTTGGTGTGTCTCAGGTGGAGACCTCTCTGCTCGTCATGGAGACAGCTGGAGACCCAGGAGATGTCCAGGTCCGGCAGGTAAAGCTCTGATCTCTGCTGTTCAAGTGGGACAGAGACAGGAAGTGGCTCCAGACCTGACGCTCTTCCTCCTCCTCTTCTTCCTCAGTGCGGGACCTGTGACGGCGCCTCGGCCTCCTGCTGGTGTGTGAACTGCAACGAAGCTCTGTGCGACGCCTGCCTGGCGGCGCACCGCCGGGTCACTTTGACCCGATCTCACAGAGTTCTGAACCGGCAGCCTGAAGGTCCGCCAGCCCGGTTCCTCCTGGTTTATGGCTCGTTCCCTCCAGACTTGCTGATGTTTCTGTTTCCTCCCCAGGACCCAGTTTGGTTTTTCCCATCAAGTTCTGCAGAATCCACCCGTCTGAGGAGCTGAAGCTGTTCTGCTTCAGCTGCTGCCAGCTCACCTGCAGGGACTGCCAGCTGGCGGACCACCAGAGCCACAGGTGCTCCTCCACCCTCCATCAAACTGGGAATGGAAGGAAAAGGCTGGGTTGTCAGGAGAGTAGCTGTCAGTAGCTTACCAGGAGTTGTCTTTCTGTCCAAAACGCAACAAACGAGTCAGGCTGGACAATAAATCAATAACAATATTTAGCTCAATAAACACGTGATCAATATCAATTGATAGTATGTGTGATAGAATATTCAATATATTGAATTTTCACTGAACTTTGGTCCAGAATGCACAGAATTCTGGGAGATGTAGGCAGAGGAATACTTCAGTTGCTCAATCTGTCATGGCTAGCTAAGCTAGCATGGTAGCTTGTCAACACCTGTTGATCATTCTTGTGATTAATGGAGTAATTGGATCAAATAATAATAAATCTAACATAACAGCAGAATTACTATTGTATATCAACATCAGTCCAGTTTTTCACAGTTGAGTTTCCTTAACAGTTATTTTTCTGTAGTTTTAGAAAATTAACTCGTAACAATAACAGCTCACTTTCTAAGTTGACCTGAAGAAAAGTTATATGAAAATATATTCAATTCAATAACAAAGAGGCAGGCTCACAAATGCGCTTATAAGATCAAAGGTCCAGCTTTTATTTTCTGTATTCATCTTCAGTCAACTTAATAGATGAACTCTGACCTTTCCCAGAATTTTAATAGCTTTTGTGTTTATGTTAGTGACGAGATTTAACTCCTTCATTCATCACACACAGAAACTCATCTCCCAGCTACGTGCCGCCACAACGTGCTCCGTTTGTTGAGACCAGGATGATATGAAATACATTTTCCGGTTCGTCTGTAAAGCTACACTTGCTTGAATCATCTAATGCGCAGCCGGCCTCAGTGTATCCGCTCACCTGCTTAACTACACCTGCAGGCTCTGAACCGCCACCAGGCAGCAGCTCTGGGAGGAGAAAAGCTGCCGTAGTCCAGGCATCTTCAGGATACTGATTGGTCCCCAGGAAAATGACGAAGACCCAGACATCATATCAATCAATAAAATCCCCATGGGCCGAACTTGAAAACCAGACATAATGCTGCTAACAGCTTTCATCAACGACTCAGAGGTGAAGTGAGAGCGCTGGGCAATGCAAGTAATAACCTGGTCGGAACACGGCGCATTAAATTATAAAACAAATTAACGAAGCTTCCTCGAGGATTTTAGTAATGGAGGGATTTTAGTAATGGAGGAACTCGAATCACTCATTGAATCGTTTCAGCCCTGGTCTGGTTGCATAGCAACAACCTGCACAACATGAAACTGTTGTGCAGCAACAGTTTCATGTTTTGCCCCAAAACTGCTTAAAAAAAAAACTGCATAGAGTGAAAACTGAGGATGAATCAGGCCTCCAGTTTGACAGGATTTCAGATATTTAAAACAAAAAACTAATCAATAATTAACATTTACTGATATGAAATGCTTACATTGTATGTTTTTTACCGATATTGTCCAGCCTGACAAAAATATCCATGAATGTCTCACAGCAGATACGTTTCTCCTCAACAGCAGCAAAGTGATGGAAATGAAAGCCAGTAGATTCACACAGATAGGAATCTGCAAAATTCATAAAAACAGAATAAGCAACAAAATGCTGCACAGCAATGTACTCAGTTCTGGTCCTCGCGTCCCCTGCCCTACACGTTTCTGCCACACACCTGGATTGAATATTTTGGTGATTAACATCTTTAATTTCCTAAGGGAGTCTTCCCAAGGGATCAATAAAGTACAAGTCTAAGTCTAAGGCTTCTGCAGGACCTGATGGTCATGCAATCATGTGAATAGAGGCTCATCTGAAACATGCAGACTGGAATTAAGCACTGCTGTACAGTAAGGGCAATATTTCATCAACACTGAGCTGTTATTATAACAGTCCAAAGAAACAGCCCACTGATTATTAAAACAAATTATTTACAATTAGTGACAATAAAAGCAGTGCAGAAACCAGCAGGGGAGTGAATATGTGGTTTGTTTTGCAGCAGTAATGCCGGGAGGAAGGATCTGCATGATGCTCCTCTTAGGGCTGAAATCATTCACCTACTAAACTACAAATAACATTTAGCATTTAAAAAACCTTGTATATTCTGCAAAGAGCTGTTTTAGCTAAAAGAAAACTGTCCTGTTGAGTTAATCCAAAAATAATCCCCAGATCAGCCTTCCACTGTACGGCTGTTAAGTCAACTAGAAAGGCCTAAACTGTTTTCAATGCTCAATCTTTCAAAAAAAATGAAAAAAAGAAGCTGAGTGCGTCATGACCTTTGACCTCTCCCTGGCCTGTCTAGGTTCGACTTTGTCAGCAAAGCGGTGGCAAGTGTGAAGAAGCAGCTGGACGCCTGCATGCAGCCATTCAGAGCGCAGATGGACGCGTCCAGGAAGAGCCTGCAGGACATGGAGGCCAGGTAGGGTTGCCTGGAGACCGTCCCCAGGATGAAGAGCAGCCTCCTCATCTCCTGCTGTCCAGAGCAGTTAGGAGGACGTGACGTCTCCAGGGGGCGCTGCAGGGCGGCAGGCCTGGGACGATGTCATTCAATTGACCCAATAAAATCCTCCGGAGAGCTAGCAGGTCTCCAGGTTCTAACCCGATCTGACCCGACTCGGCTTGATCCGGCGCTAAGCCCTGCTGTTGTGTCCAGGCTGGAGGTTCTGGCCCGCTGCGAGTCCTTCATGACCTCCAAGCTGCAGAAGCACGTCGACATGCTGATAGAGCTGCTGAAGAAAAGGTTTGATGACATCACCAGACAGATCCAGGTAACTCCACCCAGCCTGGTTCTACCTCCAGGAATCAGCTGCTTCCTGCTGGACCTCACGGTTTTGTTCCTGTGTGCAGGTCGTCTACAACGTGGAACGTAACCTGATCAGCAGGAAGATGGAGACTGTGAAGCAGCTGCAGCAGAGCCATGTCTCACTGACTGAAGCAGCAGAAAAGGCCAGAAACACCACCAACCTGCCCACCCTGGTGGGCTGCATATCCCAGGTACGACCCGCCCTCATCGCCTCCCTGACCGCGCCAAGCCACACAGACCAACCCAACGGCCCAGTCAAAGCCTCACTTTGAGGATTAGCTTTGTGACAGCAGGACAGGAAATGTTTGTTTCTGTTCCTCCGCGTCATGTAGCCTGATAGTTTGGTATATTTGATACAGAAAGCTGACTTTAAAGCTAACTAGAAAGTCAGCTTTGCTAACCCTATAGCTCTAATCATAAACATTAGCTTTGCTAATGCTGAAGTGTTACATTTAGTGGAAGCTAATGATAAATTGCTAACTACAACAGTCTTGATACCCTTCATGTGCCAATAACACAACATGTGCTACAACATAGAATATTATTAAATTCAAATCTGTTATGCACCATTAGGAAGCACCCTTCCTCTAATCGTCTAATAGCAGCTAATCTTCTGCTTAGTGCTTTTGTTCACTTTAAAAATGTTTAGCACACTTAGCTTCCCCTAAAATACTGACGCTCTAATTTACTTGGCTGTTTTGAAAACTTTCAGTTGAATAAAGTTCAATGTCTGTGTTAAAGTTTTGGTTATTGACTGTTAAAAATTCATCAAATATTCAGATGTTTATATTCACGCTCTTATTTTGAAATCTGTTTACAAAGCAGTTCTGTTTTCTCTTCTTTTTTTTTCTTACCAAGAAACTTTAATCAACAACTTAATTTAGGGGAAGCTAAGTGTGCTAAAAGTTGTCAATGTTAGCAAAAGTGCTAAGCTAAAATTTAGCTTTGCTAGTTAGCACACTAGCTGCAGGGATTCCTGGATGAACAGTCTTCCATTTTCCATCATTAATTTGTATTCAACACCTGAGATGTTGATGATATTAATTAGTTGGTTAATAAGTTAAATGAGTCATTAAACTCAAACATGGACGCTGTAACCAGGCGCGTTTCCTGTCCTGGCAGATCACCTCCCAGATGAAGGACCTGGTGGACGAGGACTCCCGTCCTCCTTCCAAGATGATCGACGTGAAGGTCACCACCAACAGAAACTCCGTGGAGGGAATCCTGAATTTCGGTAAGATTCGGATCGGATGTGGTTGATTTGGCTCGTCTGGATCTTTAATTTCTGTCTGATGAGAAGCAGAAATAAATAATTTTAAAACCAGCAGCAGAGATTCAGTGGATTCAGTTCTGGTTGTTGTTTAGATCAGGAGGTTATAAAAACCAAACATGTCCTCTGGATTCATTCATTCTGATTGAACTGAACCAGAACCAGCAGAACTGTGAATCAGTTCTGCTGGTTCTGGTTCACACAGAAAAATATCCAATCAGATCAATAAAAACATTTTGGACAGAAATGTTTGTGACTCAGTTCTGATCTGGACTCCATCTGCATGAATTACTGCATCAATGCGGCAAAGCGCAGAGGTTCTGTTGAAGTTCTGGAAGTCCAGCTTGCTTCGGATCTCTGGTTCTGGTGTCGCTCATTTTCCCCTTGGTGATACTTCATAGATTATCTGAGGTTCTGGTTCGGCCCATTTGCTGGCCCATAAAGCCCAATATTCCCAGGGGTATTAGACCAGTTTCTGGTACCGTTTGCACTTTGGGTCGGTACCAGGTCCTGCTGAAAAATGAAACAGATTCTCCGTGAAGCTGTAAAATGTTCTGGTAGAGGCTACGTTGGCTATTGGCTTCAGAGTCCCAGTGGACCAGAACCAGCAGACATGGTGACCCAGATCCTTCAGCAGGGTGGGTTCTGGTTCTGATCCACTCCATTCCTCCAGACTCTGGGATCATGAGGTCCTAGTGAAGTCAAAACTTCCACAGAAGTCCTTAAACCACCTGAAGTTTTGGTCCAGATGGTTCTGATTAGTCGGGTTCAGGAACTGGACTGCAGCAGCCCAGAGAATCCGTGGGTCGGACCTGGTTTTGTCTAGAGATTCTGACCTGTTGTTTCTGATTCCAGGTAAACTCCAGGTCGCCTGGATCCCCTTCTCCAGTCCACCATCCTCTTCCACCATGCGTCCTGCTCCGCCCACCTCCACCTGCCGACCCTTGACCTGCAGCACTGCCACTACCAACAGCGGTTCTGTTGGTGTTGCTGCTCCTCCAGCTGGCTCCACCAGCACCTTCATCAGAACTGGGTCTGGTACCGCTGCTTCCTCGGCTCCATCCGTCAGTATTAGCTGCTCTACTCCTCCACCCTACCCTTCCTCATCTGGGGACGCCATGATGGACTTCATAGTGAACAATAAGGCAGTTCTTCCTCTTAAGTCTTCTTCCGTCAGTAATCTGGACCCAAGCTGTGGTTCCTGGGGACCAGCCCAGATACCCAGGGTTCCCTCTTCGAACAACTCATTTCCAGTTCCTGCTTCCACCTCACTTCCTGTTTCTGGCTCGACATCACTTCCTGTTCTTTCTTCCACCTCACTTCCTGTTCCTGCTTCCATCTCACTTTCTGTTCCTGGCTCGACATCACTTTCTGTTTCTGGCTCGACATCACTTTCTGTTTCTGGCTTGACATCACTTCCTGTTCCTACTTTTACCTCAGTTCCTGTTCATGCTTCCACCTCACTTCCGGTTTCTGCTGCAGCCTCATTTTCTGTTCATGCTTTCGCTTCACTTCCTGTTCATGCTTTTGCCTCACTTCCTGTTCACGCTTTTGCCTCACTTCCTGTTCATGCTTTCACCTCACTTCCTGTTCATGCTTTCACCTCACTTCCTGTTTCTGCTTCCACCTCACTTCCCATTCCTGCTTCCACCTTACTTCCTGTTCCTGCTTCCACCTCACTTTCTGTTCCTGCTTTTACCTCAGTTCCTGCTTCTGTCTCACTTCCTGTCCATGCTTCCACCTCACTTCCTGTTTCTGCTTCCACCTCACTTCCTTTTCCTGCTTCCACCTCACTTTCTGTTCCAGATTTTACCTCAGTTCCTGCTTCTGTCTCACTTCCTGTTTCTGCTTCCACCTCACTTCCTGTTTCTGCTTCCACCTCACTTCCTGTTTCTGCTTCCACCTCACTTCCTGTTCCTGCTTCCACCTCACTTCCTGTTCCTGCTTCCACCTCACTTTCTGTTCCTGCTTTTACCTCAGTTCCTGCTTCTGTCTCACTTCCTGTCCATGCTTCCACCTCACTTCCTGTTTCTGCTTCCACCTCACTTCCTTTTCCTGCTTCCACCTCACTTTCTGTTCCAGATTTTACCTCAGTTTCCTGCTTCTGTCTCACTTCCTGTTTCTGCTTCCACCTCACTTCCTGTTCCTGCTTCCACCTCACTTCCTGTTCCTGCTTCCACCTCACTTTCTGTTCCTGCTTTTACCTCAGTTCCTGCTTCCACCTCACTTCCTGTTCCTGCTTCCACCTCACTTCCTGTTCCTGCTTCCACCTCACTTTCTGTTCCTGGCTCGACCTCACTTCCTGTGTCTGGCTCGACATCACTTCCTGTTCTTGCTTCCACCTCACTTCCTGTTCCTGTTTTTACCTCAGTTCCTGCTTCTGCCTCACTTCCTGTTCATGCTTCTGCCTCAAGTCCTCCTGTGGCTTCGACTTCACTTCCTGTTCCTGCGCCTGTTAAGTTCAGAGCCGCTCAGGACATTGAGGCCAGAACCCGTTCCTCTGGAGCCTCCTCAGTCAGTCGTCCTCTTCGTCTCCGGCCAGTCCGTCTCCAGCCAGTCCGTCTCCGGCCAGTCCGTCTCCTCCTTCCTCAGGTCCGGTTCATGGTCAGAGTTCATCCAGTTGCTCCTCTTCCTCGTTGACATCAGACGTTCAGCTCCAAACAACCACCACCAAAGGTCCTGAAAGGGTGGCAGACCGATCTGAAGGAGCAAAGCCTCCTGGGAAACGGGACATGGGGCCCTCCAGAGGTCAGGATTCTGCGGTCAGGATCAATGTTCTGACCAAGTCCCAGCTGGAGTCCAGCTCAGATAAACTGTTTGTCAAGTTTCAGTGGATGAAGAAGAAGAACTCTAAGTCTTCCAAGTCCAGCAGCTCTTTGCTACCCAGTTCTCCAAAAAGAAAGAGGTCACTCTCTGGGAAACAGCAGCTTCAGAGGATTCAGAACCAGCCTGGCAGTCCAGTCGGAAAACTCAACGCCAGGCTGGAGGCGTGGAGTCTTCGCCCTCCGTTCCTCCGTTCTCATCCACCAATCTGGTCTTCCCTAAGGTGGATTCCACAGCAGCTTCGCCTGCCAACATTCAGCCGATGGTACCTGCCACTGCCATTGGTTCTGGTTCCCCCTCTGCCGTCTCGGCCGGTCCTCAAACTCTTCCAGGGAATGACCCGTCTGTCTGGTGGAGTCCAGAGCTCCAGAACCTTCCTGAATCCAACAACCTGCAGCTCCTAGAATGTCTCATCTCCGAGGTGGGACGTCCTTCCTCTGCCTTGAAAGACCAGCAGCAGAATCCTGCTTCAAGGCAGACGGGCAAACGAAAGAAACCAAACAGACTGGAACAAGGTTCTTCAGCTGGAGTTGATCCACCATCAGAGTGCAGATCATCTGACCCAACCAGGACTGGAGCTTCGGACCAGGACCTCATTGTGGTGCTGTCAGACGACGAGTCGTTGCCTGACGTGTATGAGGTTCCACCCAGCGTTGAGGACGTCCAGTCGGTTCTTCCTCCAGTTACTGTTGGAGGTTCAGATGACGAGATCAGTATCGTTGAGCCCAAACCTCCCGGGGACGAGTCCAAAGCGAAAACATTTACATTTATAGAAAGGGACATCTTTGATGAACCAGCTTCACCGGCAGCGTCAGAGGACAGGATGTCCACTGCCTTGTCTGAAGTACCTGAACTGGGACTCAAACTGTCTTCCTCTGAAACATCTGATAGTGACGATGAAGACTTGCAGAGCATTAGGACTGAACAGCAGGACTACAGTCAGCTCCGCTGGCAGCCCACCGTGTCTCTGCTGAGACTTCCCCTGTCCCTACCCGGACATGGACGGCCCCTGCCTCGCTACCATTTCATCCTTGGAGAGAAGCAGGACGAGCTGTACCTGCAGGAGATGGAGGAGAACGATCAGGTTGGTTCGACATCGTAATGGACTCAAACGACAGTATCTGCTCAGATCAGGTCCTGTTATGTTTGTTGTTCTGCTGTCCCACAGTCCAGCAATGAGGACATCTCAGAATCATCACTGACCACGACTCTGATGTCACCGAAGACTTCACCATTCTTCACTCTACAGAGTCTCCACTGTCCCTGGAGGTCATTTCCTGTGCTGCTTGTGGAGCATCCAGTGCATCAAAGATCTGCACCGTCTGCGGTCGGGGTACCACAGAGACTGCCACGTCCCTCCGTTTGGACCGGACATCTGGTAGGACTTACCTTCATCTGCTGATGGAGCTGATCTTGAGTTTCTTGGTGCAATTTAGACGTAGCGTGACGTCATCTGCAGATCTATAATCCTAGAAACTATTTGGTGATTTAAGAAAAAAGTCTGAGCAGCCATCCCTGCAGTGAGCCACTGGATCTCTATCTGGAGCCTGGTTCAGATGTAGCATCTGGGCTGAAGAAGAGGACGTCATAAAAGTCCAATAAAGCTTTCTGCAACATCTGTGACCCCGGGGTCAACGCTGAACCCTGAAAACAGCGAGTGAGAACTTCCTTAAAAGCTTTAGTATTTAATCAGTGATGGTCAAAACTAACTGCACAGCTCATTGCGCTAGCACTAAACATAAATGTTAGTTCCACTAATGCTAAACAGTTATGTACACACAGTATTTAGCAAAGGCTAACTCTAAACAGCTACAGCAACAAGGTATCATCAGAAGCTACAGTAAGTAAGTCATCTCACCACCATGAGCTCCAACATCGTCGCCTCGTCTGGGTTTAAATTTATTATTATCAATCTATCGAGTTTTATTTGCATTGCATATTTCAGCAATAAGGCATTCTTTCAAAGAGATTTAAAAACACACAAAACACAAAGTCATGCAACAGAATCAAGATTCGAAACATTACATTTAATCAAGTGCCATCATTCATCATTAATCAATAACGTTTCAAAGGCATCTGAGTTTCTAGTCTAGATTAAAGGCACTCGGTGTTTTCAGTGAGTAGATTTATCCCATGTTCATGAAGAGGCTCTCGCCTCGTCCAAAGAGCTGAAAGAGCTGCCAATAGATCCAGAGGTCATCGCTGAGACGGCAGGACAGGTTTTAATCAGCCAGTTGTTTGTCATGTCCAGCCTGGAGTGACCAATATCTGGCTGATGAGTGGACACAGAGGACTGAGTTACATCAGGTGCAGAAGAAATCAGGCTCGTTTTCTTGGCATTGCAACAGCGACTGATTCCATTTACTTTATCTCCAACAATTAGCGCTTTTATCATACTTTTCTGTTTCATGGTGTTCAGTTTGGGCTGGGTGTGTTGGTTGACGTTTGAAGGTGAGGTTTCCCTCAGACAGGCTCAGACTGAAGTGCAGAAAGTCAGTTTTTCAGTGGGATTTCCACAGTCAGTGTTTTGGGCTGGTCGCTTCTTCAGTTCCAGCTGCTTGATTATTTCTCTTTGGTGGTTGAAGCTGAATGTGGGTTTTGGTTCAGAGCCGGCCAGGCTGAGTCGTCCAGGCGAGGAGTTCTCCCTGTTGGTCGTCTCACAGGATCTGCAGTGTGAGACTTTTGTTTCGGCTTGGCAGCCGGAGCCACCAGGCTGAGCTGCTCTGTGCGGAGCGTACCATCTCTCCCTGGATTTCAGGAAGTTGTTTCATTTCCACAGGCAGCGTTTATCTAAAACTGGTCATGGTTTTGAGCATTTGTAGAGTTGAATCTGGGTTGGTCTCCATATTCCTCTGCAGAATATTAACCTTTGCTTCTGTCGATTGGAGTCGTTTGCGTTTGTGGCGTCGGCCAGGAGCGTCTTGCCCTGGTTCAGCTTGGAAGTGGAAAAAGAAAGTAACAGTAAGAAACTCCCACATCATAATCCAGTTATGATGTCAGCAATGTAAATATTTTTGGTGAAAACTGAGGGAGAGCAGGGTGTGAGACTCACTGCACCCACATCTGTGGTTTTTGCTTCAGGAAGTGATTGTCAGCAGCAGACGACTCACCAGGTTTCAGTTTTTACCGTTGGATGTTGTTGGGTAAATCAGCACTTTAGAAGTTATCTGGAAAAATTAATTTAGGGGAAGCTAAATGGGCTAAGAGTTTTAAAAGTTAGCAAAAATGCTAACACAGCAAATGAACGATTAGCTTTGGTATTAGCGCATTAGCGGGTTAGTGAAGTGTGCCCACCACTGAATAAGAAAGTTCTTGATAGATGGGTCTGTCAAGAACTGGGTCGGGTCCAGATGGGCGGAGTTCCATGTTGTTGTTGACTCTCAAAGGTTTTCCCTGATCTCTGTCTTGCAGGTCAGAGCTGGTCTGCTCGCTCTGTCAGGACCTGTCAGACCCGTCGGACCCCTACAGCTCCGACAGACCCAAGAGTCCACACGGTTCTTCCCTCAGCCTGCATGACCAGCGGTCAGAACCCTGTAGACTTCACGGCGGGGTCATGTGCCCCGATCAGGTTGGGTTCTGGTTGTTTAAACCGGTTCTGTGTGTTTCAGAGATGTGAGACTCTCCTGCTGCACCTGAAGGTCAAAGGCTGCAGACACTTCTCTCAGGTCAGTTCTGGTGCCTGTCGGTTACAACCGGACCTCCAGTGTCCTTGGTGAAATAATCATTTTTAAAAATTGTATTTTATTCATGTTTTAACCTCTTCATGGCTGAAACACATTAAAAATATTCTAATTTGGAGAAAATTTCAAATCTTGTATTTTTCTTTTTCAAAACAGAAAAAACTATATATATGTAGGTTTTTATTTATTTATTTATATATTTTTTTCCGGATCATGAAGGACCATAGTTAAGTTGGTTCTTCAGCGCTATTACATTGAGTTCAGGCGCAGAAGACGACGTTGGAACTCAGACATGTAAATCTTTTTAAATAAAACCTTGAGGTTCAACACAAACTATTTATTTTTTCTTAATGTTTTTACGTTCATTGAAATTCCCCATCAAGCGGATGAACTTTGACTCGGAAGCCTTTATTCAACATGAATAAGTGTAAGAAAATAAACCTTGCATGAAAACAGTCGGGATGTTTTCAGCCAGAGGTTCTGGATTTTATCTAAGCCCGACCTGCAGATGGCGCTGTACGGACTCGTTGTCTCTGCTGTTGTTTCAGTTGGACCTCTGGTCTGACCTCATGCTCGTATCGGAGCGTCTGAGCCACCATCTCTCCCCTCCTTATCAAACGCCTGCGCAGGTCGTCTCGGACCTCTGGGGTTTGTTCAGCGACGCCTCACAGGTACGAACGACGAGCTGCAGCTTCAGAGCAGATAAACATGCTGACAGCAGAACCTTTGTGGGTCCAGCGGACTGGACCGTCGGGTTCTGTAGGTCTGATGGCCTGTCTCTGCCATTTCCAGGACGACGCTCTACTGGAGCTGCAGCAGAGCTTCCAGAAGAGGCTGGTGGAAACGCTGGGATCCCAACTTCCTCCCTCTCTGCTGGCGGCCCCGCCTCGCCGCGGCGCCCCCTTGCATCCGGGGGAGAACTTGCTGTCCGATTCACAAGTGAAGGTTCTGAAGAAGAGACTGAAGGACCTGCTGAAGGGTCCGGCTGCAGCCAAGAGGCCAAAGAACGTAAATCCTGAAGACCAGAAGCATCAGATGTGAAAAATTGAACTTATCCATCATCTGATATTCTGCAAGTTCTGCTTACTGGGCCAGCCCCAGCAACGTTTCTGAGTAACTGGTTTGAGTGGAACCGAACCGCTCTGGCGATGCGGGTCGGGTTCTGAGTGCCTTTAGGTTTGCTCTGTTTGCAGATCAGTTAGTTATTTATATGTGAAACTTCACAGCTTCTCTCAGGGAGTAAACTATGAAACTAATATTCAAACTAACAACTTTAAACCAAAAGTTTGTTTATTTTTCTGTTCTGAAATTATTTTGTACACATTTAGATTGAAAGTGTTTTTCAGTAGAAATGTTTGCTGATGAATCAGACTGAGCTGATTGTGACGATCCATTTATACGGATCCAGTAAAGTATTAAAACTGCCTTAAAAGCCAAAACTTTAGTTGAAGAATAAATATTTGTTGGTACAGCTGCACCTCATAGAAGCATTTCTGTTTCATGTATATCTGCAGTCCGTCGATGTGGAGAAGTGAAATGAAGTCACTGTGAACATCTTTCCACCTTTGACTCTGCGGCATAAAGAGATTATTTCAGATATTATTCTCCTTAATACGGAGAAACCAGCCTGGAAGTTGAAACCAGCCTGGAAGTTGAAACCAGTCTGGAAGTTGAAACCAGCCTGGAAGTTGAAACCAATCTGGAAGTTGAAACCAGTCTGGAAGTTGAAACCAGTCTGGAAGTTGAAACCAGTCTGGAGGTGGTAGGACAGCTTTCAGACTGTAACCACAGCAACATTGATGTAGTTCAGTTGAGATTGTAGGAAGTGTGAACAGCAGCCTCCATTTCCTCCTGCATCTCTAAGCTACATACGTTAGCATGCTAAGTGTGTTGTTTCCAGACTAAATATTTAGTTGGATACCTAAATATTTGATTTAAACTAAAATGTACTAAATAGTTAAGCTTAATATTTAGCTTCAGATTAAAGTTAAGCTCAATTTAGTTGGTGAGATTTAACTTCTAACTAGTTAGCAAGTTAAATATTGAGGTTGAACGTGCCCACATTTTTTAATTATTCTGACATGCTGAAAAACCCAAATTATTGCTGCTTTTTTGGCAGTAACTTTACCAACAGCACTGCCCGCGTACACCAGAGGGGAATCGAACATTTACTGGAGAGCATTCTGCTCTCTTCACAGAAACCAGACCAGGTTAAAAACTGACTGATGCTCAGTCTGACTGCTGATTGTTTAGCTTGAGAACAGAAACAATCATGATGAGACTTGAGTTCTGCCAACAGAGGGCAGCAGAGAGCTGTCTCATCTCACACCCATCAGTTCTGTTCATCAAACTGACCAACAGAATCTGTTTATAGACGCCATCAAACATTCAGGAATGGCTTTATACATGTGAAAGCTAGAATAACCGACCAGCTTCACTGGAAAACCAGGAAATAAATTCAGCAAACTGCAGTTCTCAAGTTGAGTCACCAGAGGGCAGCGCAGTGAAACCAGGGCTGGAAAAAAATTTAGTGACAATTTTTTTAAATGATAATTTATTAATTTGAAGATGTTGGTTTAACCCAGACAGATTTTTATTTATTGCATCTAACTGCAATCTTCACTGCTCACTCAACCAAAGCTGAGTTGGAAACTGTTATTTTATATCATTCAATGCAGAAACAAACAGCCACTGATTTCCACTGCGCAGCAGAAATATGTGAAAAACAAATGAGACACACAGCAGGGCGGTGCTCACAGACCTAAAACTCCACCCAGTCTGGCTTCATCTCAACATCTAAAGGACCAAACATCCTCCACTCAGACATCAGACAAGCCCAGTCCACCAATCAGAGCGGCTCCAGGCCGAGGCCACGCCCCGCCGCTGTATAAGAGGAGCCGACCTGCAGCCGGAGCTGCACGTCATTTACGTTCCCAGACAAACCAGATCCAGATCCGATTCCTGATGGTGGTGGAGGTGAACCAGCAGAGGGTGGAGGCCAACATCCTGCTGCTGGGGGCGCACAGCGTGGGCAAAACCGGTGAGGAAACCGTCATCTGTGCTTCTGTTACTGGGGAAAGTTCAGGGACGTCTTCCATGAACAACAGTTCAAGGGTTAAAAGATCTTTTACTGTTGGATTTGTTCCAAACCTGAGACTGAAGTGTTTTTATCATTTTAATGTTAAACTGTTTTTTCAGCTCTAACCGTCAGATTTCTAACCAGACGGTTCATCGGAGAGTACGGCGACATCGGTGAGACCTTCAGCTGATGTTCAGCACCAGTTCACATCCAGGCTGTTTTCAATCCATTTCTGGGTTTATTTATGATCATGTAAACGCGTCTTAATCTGCTTCCTGCTCTTAGAGTCGATTTACAGCCGAGTGGACCGAGTCGATGGTCAGGAAATCTGCATCAACATCTGGGACTCACAGGTACGGCCTTGCTGAAAGCAACATAAATAATCAGTGTCTTACCTGCATTACGATATCTTAATCTGGAGCCATAACTATTGTGATTTGAACACATTTCCATTACAAATGCGTACAAATCTTTCTCTATGTTTTGCTGATGTCGAAAAACATATTTGTGATTCTGGTGTTTCCTTTAAATAGGAAATGAAATTAAAATTATGTGTGAATAAGCTTTCAAAACAGAATAACTTTTTAAAGATCCTGGCATAATTCATAATTCAGCTGTGGCACAAATGCTCATTATCTATCAACCCATCAGAAGAGACGTGACAAGCCCCGCCTACTAGGGCATGAAATTGTAGTGGGCTGTTTTACAGAAGAGCTATGGATTCAAAATGTTTGAATGACAGGACTTTTTATGTCCTGTGTTTTTCTGAGACTTTGTCCAGAAAAACAAACTACAAACCAGGAAGAAGACGACTTCCTGTCATCTTCTTTGTTGTTTCCGCCAGTAGTAATGTCCAGCTGTTCATGTTTTTTTATGCCTGAAAAATCACCTCTTTCCTGCACAACAACTTGCGTTTTGAAATTCCATTAAGCAAATGTATTTTCACATTTTTCATTTCTGCAGTTCTATGGCTGACAGAAACGCAGCCAGAAATATTCAGTTTGGACAAAAGTCTGGTTTCTCTTCAGGCAGGCGGGAAAAGCTGCTCCATTAGTGACAAGCAGCTGCAGTGGGCTGACGGGATGGTCCTGGTCTACGACATCTGTGACCGCGCCAGCTTCCAGGTGGTCCGCCAGCAGCTGCAGCTGATCCGCCGCAGCAGGAAGATGTCGACGACGCCTGTCGTCATCGTGGGAAACAAACGGGACCTGCGGCACCGCCGCAGCGTCTCTGGCGAGGAGGGCCACCTGCTGGCTATGACGGAGCGCTGCGGCTTCTTCGAAGTGTCGGCGGCGGAGACGTACCACGGCGTGCTGCTGGTGTTCCACCGGCTGGTCGACCTGGTCAGGGAGACGCGGGCGCTGAGGAAGAGCATGGCGGGCGTCCGAGGCATCGTCCGGAGCGTGTCGGCGGTGTTCGGGAAGAAACGGGCCGATTGAATCGCCAGAGCGTTTTTACCGGTTTAGGTGAAACAGAAGCAAGACTTCCTGTCCGAGTCCTTCTGAGGCGAGCCGGGCTGGAAAAGGTTCAGAGAATGATTCTTTGTCTGAAAGTTGAAGTTGGAGACATAAGTTGTGTAGCAATAGGAAGCTGGAAATAGAAGCGTGGGTGGAGGAAGAGACGGAGGTTGGTTGAAGTTGTTCAGAGGAAGAAGGTGCTGCTCCAGACTGAGGACCGGCTGAACAGAATGAAGCTGATTTATTGGTGCTTGTTGTGTTTTAAAGAAACCACATCAATAAAAACAGCCATGAGCTCTGCAGGCAGCAGGTGGCGCTAGTTTCCAGTTGTTAAAGGGGTGGGAATGATATAACCCACAAGAATGTTGACGGATTCTGACTGCGATCAGCCGTAAATGTTTTCATGTTTGTTGTAAAAAATCAGTTTAAACCATGAATAAAATGAGTTTCCCATCTGGATCTGTGCTTTATTTCATCACATCTACAAATATTTTATTCACTCAGAAACATCCTGTCTGTGACTGAAGACTGACAACAAATAAAATCTGAAATATTTGAGCATATGAAGTAGAAATTTTAATTCATTCCACTAAGTTTCAACAAAAAACAACCTGCTATTTTCTCCAGCATGTTTTATTTCAGTTCATCTTCAAACTTCCTCTCAGCAGAAACATCTTCAGATTACACCTTTAAAGGTACATTTACTCAGTCCAAAATGTTGTAAACTTTAATATTTGATTTAATGGACATTTCATTTCTTAAAACTCTTACAAAGATCCCTGGTTCTACAGAGGAATCACTTCCATAAAAATCTCAGAGCCAGTGATGGGCACACAGCCGCTAACCTGCTAATGCTAATAGCAGAGCTCATTTTTAGCTTAGCGCTTTTCCCAACTTTGAAAACATTTAGCACACGACATCTGCTAAACGAAATAGATAAATTTCGATCAATAGATAAATTGATTGATGCTCAATCAATTTACTGATTGAGCATCAGTAAAGCTCAATCTGATGCTTTAGCATCTGATGCTTTAGCATCAGATTGAGCTGGATACTGTTTCTGAAGTGCTTTACTGTTAGCAGAACTAAGTTTCCATTCAGCAGTGCCCACCACTGGTTGGAGTTAATGTAAAGCATACTGAAATAAATACCGATAAATTCATATTAAAATTCTGACACAATGAATCCCAGAGATCAGAGGATCGGCTCGTCCCTCAAGCTTAAATTCTGCTTCTTATGAAAAACAACCAAGACTGAGGCTAACACTCCTGTTTGGATCTAGTTTTAAGATTTAGGAGGCGTCCCACCAGGCTGTGTACTCGGCCCACTTCTAATACTCTGATTCCATGATCCAGATAAGGATAGTAGAATAAAACAAGATTACTACAGCGATCCTCCATTGAGAAGCTACAGTCCTGTTGAAAATCCAGGTTTTATGAGTTTCGGCATTCAGACTTCTTGGGTTCAGAGCTAATATCATTTATAGTGAATAATAATCTAAGCTCTTCTAGTTGAATTTTTCTCATATTTGGGTATTTTAGCTAAAGCCAGTTTGCAGAAATGTCACAAAATATATCATACCTAAAAGAAAAAAAGTCAGGAAAAAGGTGCACAGAAATTAACAGTTTTACGTTTGACTCATCAACACCTGGACAGAAACTACGGAAGAGGATTAGGGCCAATAAAATACAAAACGAAAGATGACTTTTCACTCAGAATGTTGACATTAAGGCAGCAACCAGATTCAATGAGAAGCAAGTAAAGCAGAAGGAGATTTTACTGCCTGCAGGAACATGTCAGGTTCAAGTCATTGTTTTTATGAGGCTGAAAAACCAAAACATTCTGAGAGTTGTGAGAAAGAAATTCCCAAAAATCAGATTTCTGGATAAAAGTCCAAATTCTGACAAAAAATTGTTAAACTAAACTAGGTGATGAAAAATCCCCTAAAAAGATTTCTGATGAAGAAGATCAACATATGAAGATGCCACATGAAATGCATGATGGAAAAAACATTTCTGCTACAGAAAACATCTGAGCTAAAATCTACCAAATTTTCGTCGAGAACCAAGTTTCTGTTCTGATGAAACCAGAAACTCAAAAGCAGAACACGGTGGTGGCAGCATCATGACCTGGGGTTACGGTTCTTCTACAGTCAGTTTGAATCCAGGCCTTCAGGCCGGAGAGATGGTTAAGAAAATGTTTTTGATCATTTTTGTGCATCATAAAGAACCTGGTGCTTCAACAGGACTGGGTCCGTTTCTCCATCCACTGCAGAGAGCAGCTCATGATCGGGTTTTTCCGGTTTCTCTCGGTTTGTGTGAAGCAGAATTGCAGCGTCAGTGACTGAGCGCTAATTTGGTGACGCCTCTGCGGTTCAGTGCGAAGGCGCAAACCAGCACCAGCCGAGGCAGAGGTGCGTCGTCGGGGCATGCGGTGAACCGCGGCGCGCCGGGAGGCGGACTCGGCGGACCCGGCCCAGTCCGCGGGCGGTGGGTGTTTAAGAATCGTCTGTTTCCGTGAAGATGGCGGTGCCGTCGCTGGAGTTGGGGCTCAGATACTCCAAAGCCTTCTGGCTCTGGGCCACGAACTGTTTGAGCGGCGTAAGCAGCAGCTCGCTGGCGGACGGCCGGCGGAGCGCGTTGCCTTCGGACTGCAGGGCCGCGCCGTCCCTCTCCGGGGTGGACGGCTCCTTGGTGCTCGAGCGCCGCCCGTTGGGCGGGTCGGGACTCTGCGGGCCTCCGGCCGCCCGGGCGGCGCGCGAGTAGATGCTGCGACGGCGGCGAGGCCGGCCGTCCATGGCCTTGAGGAAGAGGCTGCTCGCTGAGCTGCGGCGCGACGAGCTGTCTGAGAAATCCTCCTTGTTCAGGAAATCCTCCACCTGCTGGCGCGACGGCTGCTGCAACTGGGACAGACAGAGCAGGAGTTAATGCTGCACCACCTGAGGACTGAGGCTTTGGGTCCAAACACCAGGACAAGAGACATGGACAACATCTCTGCAGTTAGTCAGCCTAGACAAACCGAGACAAACCGAGCCTGGAGAAAGTCATGAAGTTGCTTCTGTGTCCTCAACATCCTCGGGTCTGGGAATGATCTCCCTCCGAACCAGATCAAAATCCATTTGGTAGCACTCAGTTACAAAGCTAACCACTGTTAGCATTTCTAAAAACCAGGACAGTCTGCAGTCCATCAACACAGATATGGACTGCATGTTTGAGCTGTGTTTCCAGGTGTGTGTCTGGTGTGTTTCCAGGTGTGTGTCTGGTGTGTTTCCAGGTGTGTCTGGTGTGTTTCCAGGTGTGTGTCTGGTGTGTTTCCAGGTGTGTGTCTGGTGTGTTTTCAGGTGTGTGTCTGGTGTGTTTCCAGGTGTGTTTCCAGGTGTGTGTCTGGTGTGTTTCCAGGTGTGTGTCTGGTGTGTTTCCAGGTGTGTGGCTGGTGTGTTTCCAGGTGTGTGTCTGGTGTGTTTCCAGGTGTGTTTCCAGGTGTGTGTCTGGTGTGTTTCCAGGTGTGTGTCTGGTGTGTTTCCAGGTGTGTGTCTGGTGTGTTTCTAGGTGTGTGTCTGGTGTGTTTCCAGGTGTGTGTCTGGTGTGTTTCCAGGTGTGTTTCCAGGTGTGTGTCTGGTGTGTTTCCAGGTGTGTGTCTGGTGTGTTTCCAGGTGTGTGTCTGGTGTGTTTCCAGGTGTGTGTCTGGTGTGTTTCCAGGTGTGTGTCTGGTGTGTTTCCAGGTGTGTGTCTGGTGTGTTTCCAGGTGTGTGTCTGGTGTGTTTCCAGGTGTGTGTCTGGTGTGTTTCCAGGTGTGTGTCTGGTGTGTTTCCAGGTGTGTTTCCAGGTGTGTGTCTGGTGTGTTTCCAGGTGTGTGTCTGGTGTGTTTCCAGGTGTGTGTCTGGTGTGTTTCCAGGTTTGTGTCTGGTGTGTTTCCAGGTGTGTGTCTGGTGTGTTTCCAGGTGTGTGTCTGGTGTGTTTCCAGGTGTGTGTGTGGTGTGTTTCCAGGTGTGTGTCTGGTGTGTTTCCAGGTGTGTGTCTGGTGTGTTTCCAGGTGTGTGTCTGGTGTGTTTCCAGGTGTGTGTCTGGTGTGTTTCCAGGTGTGTTTCCAGGTGTGTGTCTGGTGTGTTTCCAGGTGTGTGTCTGGTGTGTTTCCAGGTGTGTGTCTGGTGTGTTTCCAGGTGTGTGTCTGGTGTGTTTCCAGGTGTGTGTCTGGTGTGTTTCCAGGTGTGTCTGGTGTGTTGCCAGGTGTGTGTCTGGTGTGTTTCCAGGTGTGTGTCTGGTGTGTTTCCAGGTGTGTGTTTGGTGTGTTTCCAGGTGTGTGTCTGGTGTGTTTCCAGGTGTGTGTCTGGTGTGTTTCCAGGTGTGTGTCTGGTGTGTTTCCAGGTGTGTGTCTGGTGTGTTTCCAGACACACCTGGAAACACACCTGGTGTGTTTCCAGGTGTGTTTCCAGGTGTGTGTCTGGTGTGTTTCCAGGTGTGTGTCTGGTGTGTTTCCAGGTGTGTGTGTGGTGTGTTTCCAGGTGTGTGTCTGGTGTGTTTCCAGGTGTGTCTGGTGTGTTGCCAGGTGTGTGTCTGGTGTGTTTCCAGGTGTGTGTCTGGTGTGTTTCCAGGTGTGTGTCTGGTGTGTTTCCAGGTGTGTGTCTGGTGTGTTTCCAGGTGTGTGTCTGGTGTGTTTCCAGGTGTGTTTCCAGGTGTGTGTCTGGTGTGTTTCCAGGTGTGTGTCTGGTGTGTTTCCAGGTGTGTGTCTGGTGTGTTTCCAGGTGTGTGTCTGGTGTGTTTCCAGGTGTGTTTCCAGGTGTGTTTCCAGGTGTGTGTCTGGTGTGTTTCCAGGTGTGTGTCTGGTGTGTTTCCAGGTGTGTTTCCAGGTGTGTGTCTGGTGTGTTTCCAGGTGTGTGTCTGGTGTGTTTCCAGGTGTGTGTCTGGTGTGTTTCCAGGTGTGTGTCTGGTGTGTTTCCAGGTGTGTGTCTGGTGTGTTTCCAGGTGTGTCTGGTGTGTTGCCAGGTGTGTGTCTGGTGTGTTTCCAGGTGTGTGTCTGGTGTGTTTCCAGGTGTGTGTCTGGTGTGTTTCCAGGTGTGTGTCTGGTGTGTTTCCAGGTGTGTGTCTGGTGTGTTTCCAGGTGTGTTTCCAGGTGTGTGTCTGGTGTGTTTCCAGGTGTGTGTCTGGTGTGTTTCCAGGTGTGTGTCTGGTGTGTTTCCAGGTGTGTGTCTGGTGTGTTTCCAGGTGTGTTTCCAGGTGTGTGTCTGGTGTGTTTCCAGGTGTGTGTCTGGTGTGTTTCCAGGTGTGTGTCTGGTGTGTTTCCAGGTGTGTTTCCAGGTGTGTGTCTGGTGTGTTTCCAGGTGTGTTTCCAGGTGTGTGTCTGGTGTGTTTCCAGGTGTGTGTCTGGTGTGTTTCCAGGTGTGTGTCTGGTGTGTTTCCAGGTGTGTCTGGTGTGTTGCCAGGTGTGTGTCTGGTGTGTTTCCAGGTGTGTGTCTGGTGTGTTTCCAGGTGTGTGTCTGGTGTGTTTCCAGGTGTGTGTCTGGTGTGTTTCCAGGTGTGTGTCTGGTGTGTTTCCAGGTGTGTTTCCAGGTGTGTGTCTGGTGTGTTTCCAGGTGTGTGTCTGGTGTGTTTCCAGGTGTGTGTCTGGTGTGTTTCCAGGTGTGTGTCTGGTGTGTTTCCAGGTGTGTTTCCAGGTGTGTGTCTGGTGTGTTTCCAGGTGTGTGTCTGGTGTGTTTCCAGGTGTGTGTCTGGTGTGTTTCCAGGTGTGTTTCCAGGTGTGTGTCTGGTGTGTTTCCAGGTGTGTGTCTGGTGTGTTTCCAGGTGTGTGTCTGGTGTGTTTCCAGGTGTGTGTCTGGTGTGTTTCCAGGTGTGTGTCTGGTGTGTTTCCAGGTGTGTTTCCAGGTGTGTGGGTGTGTTTCCAGGTGTGTGTCTGGTGTGTTTCCAGGTGTGTGTCTGGTGTGTTTCCAGGTGTGTGTCTGGTGTGTTTCCAGGTGTGTGTCTGGTGTGTTTCCAGGTGTGTGTCTGGTGTGTTTCCAGGTGTGTTTCCAGGTGTGTGTCTGGTGTGTTTCCAGGTGTGTGTCTGGTGTGTTTCTAGGTGTGTGTCTGGTGTGTTTCCAGGTGTGTGTCTGGTGTGTTTCCAGGTGTGTGTCTGGTGTGTTTCCAGGTGTGTGTCTGGTGTGTTTCCAGGTGTGTGTCTGCTCTGTTTCCAGGTGTGTGTCTGGTGTGTTTCCAGGTGTGTTAGGCGTACCATGCTGTAGAGCGGCGTGGTGTTGATTGCGAACTGCAGCAGGATCTTGGAAAGCTGCTGCAGGTCCTGGAGCAGCTGCTGGATCTGAACCGGCAGTTCTCGGACCTGCCGAACTGGGCTCACCTCGGCCAACATGGCCGCTCGCTCCACCAGTTCCCTCAGTGCGGCCTCTCTCAGGCTCTCTGTGCGGAACAACAGCGCCACCAGGAGGCTCTGGAAGTACTGCAGCACCTCACCTGTTAACTCCAGGACCCGAGTCAGACCCACCTGCAGGAACCAAATAAGTTAGACGATTTACTCTGCTTTCTGTCCTGATAGACATCAAAATGCATCTTGGGAAATGTAGTTTAGTTACCTAAAAATCTTTAAAGGAACAAAAATATAATTTCTTTTCACTTATTTGGTAGTAATTAAAACAAAACTAGCTGAAAAGGTTGAACAGATTGAGGATCTATGAAAAGATGAGTTTAATAAAAAATTTAAACAGTTATACTTGGAATAAAAATCTGATTTAATGAAGCTTTTATTATTTTATTGATCCTAAAACAAAGAAAGTCGATCAGAGGAAACGATGGGATTGTAAAGTGACAGAGTCAAAATGATTAGTTTGTTATCTGATATTTAGTTTGACGCTAAATATTTAGCTAGCAAGCTAAAGACTGTTGTGTGTTCTGTGGGTTTGCGTGTGACCCGACAGACTCGCTTCATATTTGTGTGCCAGAAAACACAAAGCTGAGCTCTGATTGGGTTCATCGGACCCGTCAGCTATCTGGATCAGCTGTAAACGCTTATCCTGATGATCCGTGCGGTTCTGATCCGAGGCCAGTTTCCCAGAAGGCGCGTGAGGAAAAGACCTGGACCGGAACCAAGTCCCAGCTGGCAGCGGATCCCGACACGTGAGGACAGCAGAGGACGACGCTCCGCAGGAGGGACGGGGACAACAATGGATTCTTCTGTCACAAAGGTCCAGGAACGGATCCAGAACGCTCCTGACATGAAGCATGATGGGAAATATTAACGCCACTCAGCTCTGAGTGTCACAGAAAAAACTTAAGATACAAGTCGCCTGATTAACACGGAGCCAGAGTGGAATGGGAAGGTCAAAGGTCATCTCCACACCACCTGAAGTCCAACATCTTTCAGAGAGGAAAAATGATTCAGCACAAGAATTTGAGAAAGAAGGTCAAAGGTCATGAAGCTCATCCAGTATGGCTGCTTGGGTTTTCTAGAAACAAGATGGCCGCCAGACTGCGGTTAGTAATGCGGCACCTGGACAGACTGGGACAATGTCCCCTGGACAGAGTGGACACGATGGACAGGACCAGGCAGCTGGAGGTCCTGCCGGATCACACGGGCTTTTGGACCTGAAGGTTTCCTCTGCTGATGGCCGGGTCGGTTCTGGGACACTCCCCGGGCCTTGCTCGGGTATTTGGGTCGCAGCGAGGCAGCGGACCGGGACCTCTGACTTGCTGACACACAATCAAACGACACGAAACAAGAACAGGAGCGGCATGTTGCTGTGCTGATTGGACCTCGTTAGCGGAGCAGCATCCTGCTGTTCTTCCTCTACAGAAACGTGAGCAGAACAATGGATCCATCTGGAGCCAAGTCAGAACCAGAACCGTCTCACTGGATCGCTGATGAAAGAACCCGTTTGATCCATCATGTGTTGTTTTTCTGTTGATCTCCAGCTGATAAACGCTTGATTATTTTTTTATTGTGCCGTCTGATCCATCATCCATCCATCATCCATCATCCATCCATCATCCATCATCTATCCATCATCCATCATCTATCCATCATCTATCCATCATCCATCCATCCATCCATCATCCATCCATCATCCATCCATCCATCCATCCATCCATCCATCATCCATCCATCCATCCATCCATCATCCATCCATCATCCATCATCTATCCATCATCTATCCATCATCCATCCATCATCCATCCATCATCCATCCATCATCCATCATCTATCCATCATCCATCCATCATCCATCCATCCATCCATCATCCATCATCCATCCATCATCCATCATCTATCCATCATCCATCATCTATCCATCATCCATCCATCCATCATCCATCCATCCATCATCCATCCATCCATCATCCATCATCTATCCATCATCCATCATCTATCCATCATCCATCCCATCATCCATCCATCCATCATCCATCCATCCATCCATCCATCATCCATCATCTATCCATCATCCATCCATCCATCATCCATCCATCATCCATCCATCCATCATCCATCCATCATCCATCATCTATCCATCATCCATCCATCATCCATCCATCATCCATCCATCATCCATCCATCCATCATCCATCCATCCATCCATCATCCATCCATCCATCCATCATCCATCCATCATCCATCATCTATCCATCATCCATCATCTATCCATCATCCATCCATCCATCATCCATCCATCATCCATCCATCATCCATCCATCCATCATCCATCATCCATCCATCATCCATCCATCATCCATCCATCCATCCATCATCCATCATCCATCCATCCATCCATCCATCATCCATCCATCCATCCATCATCCATCCATCATCTATCCATCATCCATCCATCAACCATCCATCCATCATCCATCCATCCATCCATCATCCATCCATCCATCATCCATCCATCATCCATCCTCCATCCATCATCCATCCATCCATCCATCCATCCATCCATCTCCATCCCATCCATCCATCCATCCATCCATCCATCTATCCATCATCCATCCATCAACCATCCATCACCATCCATCCATCCATCCATCCATCATCCATCCATCACCATCCATCCATCCATCCATCCATCATCCATCCATCCATCCATCCATCATCCATCATCCATCCATCATCCATCCATCATCCATCCATCCATCCATCCATCCATCATCCATCCATCATCCATCCATCATCCATCCATCCATCCATCATCATCCATCATCCATCCATCATCCATCCATTCATCCATCATCCATCCATCATCCATCCATCATCCATCCATCCATCATCCATCCATCCATCCATCCATCATCCATCCATATCCATTCCATCCATCATCCATCCATCCATCATCCATCCATCCATCATCCATCATCCATCATCCATCCATCATCCATCATCATCCATCCATCCATCATCCATCCATCCATCATCCATCCATCCATCATCCATCCATCCATCATCCATCCATCATCCATCCATCATCCATCCATCATCCATCCATCCATCCATCATCCATCCATCATCCATCCATCCATCATCATCCATCATCCATCCATCCATCCATCCATCCTCCATCCATCCATCATCCATCCATCATCCATCCATCCATCCATCATCCATCCATCCATCATTCATCCATCCATCCATCCATCATCCATCCATCCATCCATCATCATCCATCCATCATCCATCCATCCATCCATCATCCATCCATCCATCCATCCATCCATCATCCATCCATCCATCATCATCTATCCATCATCATCATCTATCCATCATCCATCCATCCATCATCCATCCATCATCCATCCATCATCCATCCATCCATCATCCATCATCCATCCATCATCCATCATCTTCCATCCATCATCCATCCATCCATCCATCATCCATCATCCATCCATCCATCCATCATCCATCCATCCATCCATCATCCATCCATCATCTATCCATCATCCATCCATCAACCATCCATCCATCATCCATCCATCCATCATCCATCCATCCATCTCCATCCATCATCCATCCTCCATCCATCCATCCATCCATCCATCAACCATCCATCCATCCATCCATCATCCATCTATCCATCATCCATCCATCAACCATCCATCAACATCCATCATCCATCCATCCATCCATCCATCATCCATCATCAACCATCCATCCATCCATCCATCCATCCATCATCCATCCATCCATCCATCCATCCATCATCCATCCATCATCCATCATCATCCATCCATCCATCCATCCATCATCCATCCATCATCCATCCATCATCCATCCATCATCCATCCATCCATCCATCCATCATCCATCCATCATCCATCCATCATCCATCCATTCATCCATCATCCATCCATCATCCATCCATCATCCATCCATCCATCATCCATCCATCCATCCATCATCATCCATCCATCATCCATCCATCCTCATCCATCCATCCATCCATCATCCATCCATCCCATCATCCATCATCCATCATCCATCCATCATCATCCATCATCCATCCATCATCCATCCATCCATCATCCATCCATCCATCCATCATCCATCCATCATCCATCCATCATCCATCCATCATCCATCCATCATCCATCCATCCATCATCCATCATCCATCCATCCATCCATCATCCATCCATCATCCATCCATCATCCATCCATCATCCATCCATCCATCCTCCATCCATCCATCATCCATCCATCATCCATCCATCCATCCATCATCCATCCATCCATCATTCATCCATCCATCC